>NW_023459173.1:0-71683 GCF_013731165.1 Rhagoletis pomonella | reverse complement strand
TCTTTACCAGGCTTATGAAAGAAGCCGGCAATTTAGGACTTGTAAAAATACAGTTGTCCTTAGGAGACAAATTGCTTAATTATACTCGATTAGATAAATTTATAAAAATAGGTACCAAAGTTCTCAAAAACTTAATTATTGCATTAACTCCGGAGGTTTGTCACATACAAATATTGAAAAAATTAAAAAGATTCTTCACAAATATAACGATGATCCTGTTAATGGTGGCCACCCAGGAATCAATCGTACGACCAACAAAATAAAACAAAAATATTGCTGGAAAAATATAAAAAATTCCAATAAATGCATTAACTGTAAGAAAAATAAAATCAATACACTCCTGAAAGAACCAATGATAATAACTTACCATCTTTTTAAAAAAAATCTGTAAAATATCTACCAACATTTTTTTTAGTTATTTTAATAAAAACTATAGATTTGTTCTTTGCTTAGTTATTTCAATAAAAAATTTTAGTAGGTAATTTTTGTTTAACCAATGATATTGTTTTTGAGGTCATATTTATGACATCTTCGCGGTTTCCTTCAACTAAAATCAAAAACTTTATCAATTGAAAAAACTACAACTGGAGTTATTGTAGACAAATACAGTGACTCAAAAAATCGCATGGTGATTTTTTTATAATATTCACAATGTTTTTCAGCTAAAAATATTGTAATTTTATTTTTGTAAAGGAATATTGTTTGCGCTGTAACGAAAATCATAAAAATCAAGGATTAAATCTATGCATATACCATAGAATATGCATATATAGAAGAATTTAACACATTAGCGCCAAAATTTCGAACTTTTTTCTCTGAATTTTTAAAACATTTTTGGGTTTACAGTTTTTAGTCCATTGAATTTTAGTTTAACCAACAACCTAAAAATTCCCGTTGATTTAAATATTTTTTGCCACCGGACTTTTGTGTCTTTTTTTCTTTTTTAATTTATTAACTGCCATTTATAAAACCGGCGTTGATTTTTTAAAATTTTTTTTGCGGACAATCATAGTCTGTAATGACGTGCCTGTTCATTTTTTTATTTTTATTTGAAGAATCATTTAAAATATTTAGGCAATCAAAAGCTCCGCAGTATTCCAGCAAAATGAGTTTTGAATAGAACACAGTTTAAGTAAAATCCTTTAACAAAAATCTACCAAAATGAGAAAAAATTTACCTTTTTACATATATGTAATTCTTCTATATTGCTAGTACAATATGATCGCAATGAGTTTCGAAATCAAAGAAAGACAGCCTCTGAAAATTTTGTGATTGTAGAAGTATACGTTTATATTTGTAAACTACTACATAGAATGAAGTGCCATATCATAACAGGGCCGATCCAGGGAATTCAACAAACAAACACAAATTTGACGGTCTCATGTTTCCTTCACGCTGAAATGTATATCGAACCGTAGCCGCGAAATGAAGTAAGACAACTTTTTTCAATATTTAATTTTCATGCATAAACTAGGCAAACGTCAAGCTGTGAGGTTGTACTTTATTGTGCTCTGATTTTGGCTTTCTACTTACTAAGTTCATTGTGCTAATTCTGTGTTAAAGTAGTGATAAAAAGTGCTTATGAGCATCAGAGTGTGAAATAATTGAAGCTAAGTGAAAGTTATTGGTTTTATATTAAAGTAAATTTAATTAAATTTCACTAGCATACATTTTAATTTTGCCGAGTCATTTGTTGTTATCATGGTTGTTGTATCCTTTGTAGTTAACTTTCATTTTGTTTTTGCACATTTGTTCTACTATTTTTGTTTATTTGTTCTAGTAATTCTTGTCACAGCTGTTTGCGTTGCGTTTATTAAGTGTCATAATTACAGTGATACTCAAACTGTTCGCTACATTTATTTAAAGCCATTTACATCAGCTCCTTAATTGTTATAATTTATTTTGTTTGTCTTTTATTAACGAGTGTATTACATAAATCTTTCAATAAGAAGTGTGATCTTGATACTTGCCGAATTAAAAGCGATTCTGAACGCTACTTATCGTGCTGGCTGTGTGATGGTATTTACCATCTGAAATGTGCTGGTTTGACGGGAAGAATTCTGGACGCTACTAATGATGACAAGGGCCTTCGCTGGTCTTGCGTAAAGTGAAAAATATTGAAAATACTGGTTCCGTACGTCATGCGGACTGCGCACCTCGTGCGGAGGGGCGGGAATGGAGGGTAAAAACCGTTGGAATATTATTATTATTATTATTAATGCCTCTTAGAGCACCTGCATCAAAAAGTAAATTAAAATATATATATATGTACATTATTTTAGCGGTTAGGGCTCGGTATGACGAATTTCTCCGATCCTCCTTATTTGCAAATATGGAAAATTGGAAGATAGAAGATCTTTTCCTAGCAAAGACAAAACTTATTTGCACATAAAGTGGTGTGGTACTTTATATGTTGGCCGAATCCAATAAAGCACGTTATTCGATTCCAACTGATGCCAAGTCCTTCTCTAACTGGTATTTTTATCCTCTGCCACCACCAACGGCCGCAGCGCTTCTCATAGATTTACAAAAATTTTATTTTTAGTTAATTTTTCATCAGAGTTGTTTTTAAATAAAAATTTGTGAAACCACATCTGAATTTCGAAAAGTAAAATTGTCATATTGAGTACATTCTCTTATCGGATCTCTCTTTCTTTTTTCAATATTTCGGCACTCTGATGTTGGGGAATGTACTTTGAATGTCCTAGCAATATAGAAGTATTACATATATGACCTTTTTACCAACCCGAGTTTTTTCTACCAATTTTATTAATAATTTGGCAAAGTCGCAACCCTGCCTACGACAAAGATATAAAATATAGGTTACAAATTGCACAGCAAAGAGCTAAAATATTAGTGCAAGAAGCTAAGGAAAGACAAAAAATTAATTATGATAGAAATACTCTAAGTAAGGAAATAAATATAGGAGATTTAGTACTAGTTAAAGACGAAACAGGTTATAAATTAGATAGTAAATACAAAGGGCCCTATAGAGTAGAAAATATAGATAAGAAAAACTATTATACTTTAAGTGCTAAAAATAAGAAAATCATAATACATAAAAATAGGCTTGAATTGCTAGAATAAGAACATTTCAGTGTGTAAGCTTAAACACAAAACTTAGAATTAACTTTCCATTTAATTACTTCACAAAAATATACTGCACGAATAAATAAATAGCTTCAACAAGAATGTTCGTTCATACCAAAATAAAAATTTTAACCGATTTTACATTTAATTATGTCATAAAAATATACTGCATGAATAAATAAACAAATAAATGAAAAAAAGACACACAATAAATAAAAGAAACTCAGCAATTACGTAAACACTTTCATGTAAAGTAAACGAACTAAAGTAATTTGTAGTTATGTCATAAACATAACATACATTTTCAATTCCAAAAGTACATTGGTACTAAATCGACATTTTTGATACAATTTTGTCAAAATACAGCGCTATGCAAAATTCTCTCGCAATACCATTGTGTATACCAGAAATTTAAATTTCTGTGGATGAAAATATCATCTTTTTCTACCTCATAGAAGTAAATACGTGGTGTTTCTTAACAACGAAAGACTTGCTACAATCAACACACAGTTGCAAAATGTTTTCTGTGAAACTTCGATTGCGTTAAACGTAACCGTTTTTTTGTAAAGTTTTTGTGTTAGGTGCACTTAATAAACATACTTGTACGCTTTTTTTGATTACCTTGATATATTTATTTGTATTAATAACTTAGAGTACAACTCCACAAACATACGTATGCTGTTATATGGGAAGAGGAGGGGGGAAGACATAGGAAAGTTGGAAAGGGTCAGAGGGTGAGAGGGTAGGAACAGGACGATGACATATATAGCGTCTTGTAGGAAAAACGCTCCGTGCTCGCCACGAAGCTCCTTAAGCGAATGATATCTATTTTCATCGAGAGTCTGGAAGGAATGCGACCCGAGGTGCTTGAACCTTAGTTTCGCAAACGCAGGACTCTAGAGCATCAGGTGTTGAGATAATTCCATACCACTATTCACCATGCAGCTCCCTGGACCGCCCCTGGTCTACACGTGGTCAGATGGACTTAGCCACCTTGCATCCAAAGGGTCTTTGCCCAGCGCACGCTGAGCTGACTAAACGTCCATCTGTCCAGAAGGAGACCGCTTGAGATTAGCGGAGCACCCAGACCTTGAGCAATTTCTCAAGGGTTCCCTGTATTGCAAGCTCATCGGCTACGCAGTTACCCATGATTTCGCTATGACCCGGAACCCAAATGAGCTTAATAGCGTAGTTATCCGATGTGGTCGATAAGGAAGTACAGTCTTCACCGTTTTCTAACGAATCAACAAGGATCCAAGAGCTGCTTGGCTGTCGAAATAGATATTCGCCTACATAAAATTGGTTACACTAGAGAGCAAACAATCCGAAGCCTCCTGTACTGTGGCTACCTCTGCTTGGAAAACGCTACAGTGATCCGGTTGCCTGAATTTCAGATTGATGGAGTGTTTTTTCTGTTTACATTTTTGAATAAAAACGAAAATTCGAGCAGCTGTTCGGTAGCATGAAAATTGCTGCAAACTATACTGGATATTTTCCTCTTGTGAGATAACAGATGACATTTCACGGAAATTTTGTTGATGGACATGTTTTACTGGAGATGTTAAATGCACGTACCAATAGAGATATTTACCTAATTTAAAAACATATGTGTTTATATGTATGTATGGTATTTTAAATGTTGGTACTTTTTCGGCTGATTTAGTATTTTTTTTGGCCATTTGGTACAAAATTCAAAAACCTATTTATCATCCCTGCTCACAAATGTATAAGCATTCTTTTAAAGAGAGGAGGTGTAGTGTATCAGAAATCCATATCTACATAACGCGCCAAAAGTGCATTAAACTTATTATGTCGCTAATGCAAACAAATTGTGGTTCACACCAGATATTATTGAATGCTCGATTTCTGCTTACACTGCATTCTCCCATAAGCATATTTTGCTAAGCTAAGCCAATGTGCATATGTATGTGCATAAGTGTTTGGCTGCACATACATGTGTTTGTAAGACTAGTATGTAAGAAGTATAATAAATATGTATTATAGTAAATAAGAAAACATAGAATTAAGTAAGTTTAAATTTGTATGAATTAGGAAAGAAATAATTAATAAAGAGCAATCAATATTCGATAAGCGCTCGACTGCGCCACAACACATTTCTTGTAATTTTATTACAATGAAGATGAAGATGAAGATGGAGATGAAGATGGAGATGAAGATGAAGATACATAAATATAACCTTAAATAACATTAACTTAAATAACGATAGTGACAAAGATAGAGAGGAAGAATGTGATAGGGATAAAAAAGGAGATACAACTGAAGAATGTGCGATGTTATGTTATGGTGTGTTATGCTTACGGTGACCATCCGTTCTGTTTTTTGCAGGACCGTACTGTTTTTCAAAGGTCGGTCCTGCGTAGTTTTTCAAAACTGAAAATCCCGAAAATGTACTGATTTTTTCCAATTGTCCTGCATTTGTCCCGCATTTTATTCGTTATTTTAAAATTATATAAAATTATGGATGGATTTAAAAAATAGTGTTTTTTGGTACTTTTCGTAGCTTTTCTTCAATATCTCATGAAAAAATCTGCAAATTAACGTAAGCGACTTACAGCTCGAAGGGTATTGATGTGCCTCTTACCAAAATTATTAGTGCTACAGGCGAAAAAAGTGAGATTTTCAATCAAATACGCAGTTTCATTTGATTATGTTTTTTCATTATTTAAAAAATTCGATAAAGAAGATATATCATTACAGTAAACTTTGGGCCAAAGATAATGAAAATCGGATTATAAATGTAGATGCTATGGAGCGCAATCTGCACAAATTATATATTTTTGTAAGGGGCATTTTGTAACTCGTCATTTACGTCGATTCACTACGTCGATTTTTGACAAATAACTGCGAAAAGTACCAAAAAAAACAAAAAAAGAAGGGTATTGTTTTCGTTTTGAACGACTCAAAATTTGCATATAAAATAATCTTTTAAAGATTTTCACTTTTCGTGTAAGCTATTGTAATTATAATATGTTTTACTATACTTTTATAAATATTCATGTAAAAAAAGATTATTGTCAATGAAGAAAACGTGATTCATTTTTAAAGTTTAAAATGTATTAAGAATTTAGAATCATAAATACTCTTTTGATATTTTTATACTACGTAAATATATGCAGGCATATTTTTGAAAAATTGTCCTTCATTTTGAATCCATATTTATGGTCACCGTAGTTATGCTACATATGTTATGTTATTTAATCTTATGGTATGTCATGTTATGCTATGAAATATTATGATATGCTAAGTACTAAGCTAAACTCCCCTCCACTTAACCCTTTCCAACTAATGTTATTTCACCTCAACTCTACTCACATAATCTATACTTAATTTTAGCGGTTGAATTTCAACCGCTCGGCGAACACTAGTAAGTATGTATAAATATGTATACAATCGATTTTTATATATGTAAATACATATAATCATTCATCTAGAACCTTATCGAAAACCTACCTGAAAATCGAAAAGCTACCGTTTTTGAAATCGGCACTTGCCACGATTTCAAACTTCACGTATTCTAACTCGGGAACATCCAAACAGCTGCGTAATTGCTCATCATCATCGACTGGGGGCTCGGTTTTTTTCTCCACAACTTTCCGTGCTGCTACCATTCACTAGGGTGGAAAACTGTTCCCTCCATAATTTATGTACTTACTGGACATCGGTCACCAGATCGCCATTGTTGTTCTTACAGCAGTTCGTCCTGGTCTTGAAACCTTCCGTAAGTCGCCTAACTCACACACAGAATTTTTGCGAGGAACATCTTTCCTCAAAAATACAGTGGTCGGCGTAGCTGGAGTAGGACCCACAAGGGCTATTTTTTTGTTGTAAAAATGACATCGACGTCGACATCGACAACCATAAAAGCGCCGAATATTATTTTCAAAAACTGGAAACAAATTTTTATTATTTCACCAAGAAACTTATGGCCTTATTCATAAAAAATAAAGTAGCTTTATAAAAGGTGTATATATTGAAAAATTTATGAAAACGTCAATTTATAAAGCTCTTTAAATCTACTATATTTTTTATGAATATGGCCATTAGTTTTAAACTTGTATGTATACATATTATAAGTAATAAATTTTTGTTACATAACATAGAATAATCAATGTTTCAAACACGAAAAATATTTGACAAATTTATGGCTGCATTTGTTTTATGAAGGGATCAGTTATTTTAAAAATCACAATAACCATTTGTTTTTGCCAATATTTGGGGGTGTTTTTCAAAATACACTATAACTATAAATTGATATATTTTAACGGAAAACTTTAGAAAATATATTATTTTATTCTCAAAATACTTACCCGTATAATAAATTTATTAGCCACAATATTGTTACCGCTTGGAAAATTACTTAAAACTAAGAGTGGTAATTTTCCGATAGTATCGATAGTGTTAAAAACTGTCGATAGTAGACCGAAACCCAAAACCTCTCTCTCTAGTGTGCAAAATCAATTCGGAGTCACCATTCTTTTCTAACAGCCCACTGTACGTTGTGTGCTCTCGCATTTGTAAGCCTTTGGCCCTCTATACTCGTATTTACTGATAGGCAAAGAAAGTAAGTCGTGTACCGCATAGCAGTCGAATAATCATGATATTTTGAAACCTGGCTGCTAGGCCCAGAGGGCGCCAGCACACTTAGGCCCGATCAGGGCCCATTGTGATACCACATGTATCCAAAGACCCCTACTCCTTAAACCAGTTCGTGGAGTCTGCGAACCTTAGCAACTGCCGTATTGCAAACTTAGCAGTCGCGCTTATATCGTCTAGAAGACCTATACCTAGGAATTTCTGTCTTTTCCTGCCTAGTGCTGGGCAATCGCATAGTAAGTGCCTTATTGATTCAGGCTCTTCTTCGTCGTGGCAGCTTCTGCAGTGTCGTTGTGACTAACCCCGAGGCGTTCTGCGTGCCTTCCTATCAGGATATGTCGTGTGAACAGACCAATGGCCAGTGACATCGCCTTTATTGGGAGTGAGAATTTCCCTCGATCTCCGTACATCCCATTTTGGCCATGTAAGGTTCGTTGTATTACAGTTTTCAGTACGCTCCCATCTGGAGGCCGCTTCTTCAAGGAAGTTCTCCCTTAGTAAGAGCTTTCAGGAAGCGAGTGGCATACCCATCCTCTTTCAGGCTGGTGAAAGTGGAGAGGAAGTACCCGCCCTTGCAAGGTCGTCTGCCTTCTCATTTCCTGGTATGTCACTGTGCCCCGGTACCCATACCAGGTGCAAAGCGAACTGCTCCGCCATCACGTTAAGTGATTTGCGGCAGTTGACAACTGTTTCCGAGTTTATAGTGACAGAGTCAAGCTAGTTTTAGGCTGTCAACGTCTTATTGTATGGCTGCCAATTCGGCTTGAAAGACACTACAGTGGTCAGGTAGTCGGAATGATCTTTTTCTTCCCAGTTTCTCGGAATAGACGCCTCGCCTACCCTATTTTCTAGTTTGGAGCCGTCCGTGTAGAATCTTATGGCATCTCTAGGCCCCGCAACTCCTTCGAGCCATGATTCTCTGCTAGGTAGCATGACGCTATAACCTTTAGTGAAAGTGAGCCTTGGTACACAGTAGTCCGTTGTACTCGGTAGTTGTCGGTTTCTCAGAATTGTAGTGTGACCACAACGAGCCGTTTTCCAGCTTTTAAGCCCCTGTAGTCTTAGCGCTGCAAACGCAGCGTATTGTCGTCCCATAATATCTATGGGTATGATGTTAAGGATCGTATTCATTGCCATAGTAGGTGTTGTGTGGAGAGCACCACTAATGCAGATCAGGGCCGTTCTCTCCACTTTTTGTAATTTAACACTGTTTACTTTCTTCTCCAGCACTGGCCACCATACCACTACCCCGTACAGAAGTATGGGCCTCACCACGACGGTGTATATACAGTGCACTAGCTTCGTGGTTAAACCCCATTTTTGGCCGATTGCTCTCCTGCAGCTGTATAGGGCAACCGTGGCCTTCCGCACCCGCTCTTCGGTGTTTCGAGTCCAGCTTAATTTTTTATCCAGGACTATCCCCAGGTATTTAGCAGATTCGCTTAATTTTAGTGTGGTCTGTGCCAGCCTTGGTGTTATCAATGAGGGGATTTTGTACCTTCTTGTGAACAGTACAAGCTCTGTCTTGCTTGGGTTTACCCCTAATCCGTTATTTTTTGTCCACTTCTCGACTTCCTTCAGTTTTACCTGCATAATGTCACATAGAGTTTGTGGAAATTTCCCACTTACTGTTAGTGCAAGATCATCCGCATACGCAATACCCTTACAGCCACCCCCTTCCATGCCACAAAGCAGTGAGTTTACCGATGCGGCCCATAATAGAGGGGATAGGGCTCCCCTTTGCGGGGTGCCCCTCTCTACGATCCTGGTCAACGATACCAGCACGATATCAGCATTTGGTTTACGAGCGCAACTAAGCGCGATTTGATGCCCAGGCCCGTCAGTGCTGCGTTTATCGCGCCCAGCATGATGTTGTTAAAGGCGCCCTCTATATCCAGGAAGGCTTCTAGATCTCGAGAGTTTCCATGATCTCATACTTTGACGTTTGTTTGATATTGGCGTCTGGGAATGGAATTCGAATTCCGAATGTTCTCGCTTCTTTACTGCAAGAAGCCTCACCTTCCCTCCAACGAAATCAACGGCGACGCTCTGCAGTACGTGGACGAAGGAGGTCAAGCTTCAACTAGGCATTTACGTCGGTGACACGCCGATTCCGACGGTGAACAATCCGGAAATTTTAGGAGTTACCTTTGATAGCGTTCTTTCCTTCTCCCCGCATACAACCGCATTTGTCAATAAAGTACAGAGCCGCAACAAGGTTCTCAAGTTTTAACATATTTTTCATAGAAATTAAGCTGAAATATTTAGATATTAAACCTGAAATCAAGCACTATACGTTATTCGTTATAGCTTTCGATTTATCAAAAGAACAAAAACAGAATTTTGGAGATGACATCACCTCACAGTTACGCCTAGCCCGAAAAAAACGATGGAGTTTGCTAGAAGAAAAGCGCATATGTCATGAAATCGAATTACAAAGTTATTTAAATAAGTATGTTTGCTGAACCATGTCTGACGTAATTTACATTTATCTTATTACTAGACTCATGAAAGAAGATATGGATAGGCTTTTGGAAGGATTGAAACTTGATGACAATGTGACCGATCATGAACTAAGAGAGAAGCAGCAGGAAATCGAGCAGCAGTGCGTAAGTATTACCTGTTCATAGTCTTACTTTAACAGTGCATAATAATAATATATTGAAAAAAGAATACGGCTATATATGTATGTACATATGTATATGGTGAGTTCCACAACAAAACGCAATAGTCTCCTAGATAATGAATATAAGCTAGCTGTCTATTTCTAAATAACATGTAGTAGGGACACTAATTATTACAACCCCGACTGAACGAAACAGAAGACAAATGGAAACTATAAGTAACCGTACATAACACTTGTTCATCGACCACAACCCGAGCTGACAACCACCATTAAACGGAGATACTTAAACTATAAACTTTAGCCGTCATCGATTCGCCACTTCTCGCTCGCTACGTTTGGGTTCCGGTCGCTTAAAGAAGAATTTTGCATGTGAAAGCAACAACAAAGTTAGCTAGAACGGATAGACGATATCGAGTTTGGTTGAACCTCATTGAGTTCGTTCTTTTCGCCACCCGCTAACTGTTGGCGAATCGATGACAGCTTTTGTACAATAAACTCAAATTTCAATTTAAAAAGTGTTCTGTTATTTATTTGGGAGTACTTGGTCCCACCAAATTGGTGTCAGAGTGAGATACGAATCCACTGTAGAAATCGCGTGTTAATTAAAGTAAATTTTGCGAAAAGCGTGTGCGAAACTTCTAGGTGGTATCAGCAAAGCCGGCGCTGACATCGCCGTGCGCTAAAGTTGGCGTGAAAAAACGTATGCGGTAATAGCATCGTTCTTAATAGCAAACATCTTCGCGAAAAGCTGCGTACACACATACAATTTTAAAGCAACGTACGTAGACTGCAAATTCACCAACGCGGACTTGCAATGCGAGGAAAATCGACAAATTTTCAGTACACAAGCCTAACGGGGAAAATAGCGGTAGTGGCAGTGCAGTAGCGGTGCGAGTTCGCAACACGAGCGGGAAACTACAAGAAACGGCAATGTACGCATGTAAGTAGGGTGGGTGTAGTGGCCATAAGGACAGGCGTTGTTTTACCGCTTTTTTGAGGTCGGCAAGAATTTGTGCGTTCGGCACAGTAAGGCGATAATTGAATAGCGGTAGTTCAGAGCAGGGAATTGGTTCGTCTAACGGCGCCACTAGGCGTAACGCTCGTAAAGCACAGCACAGCGCATAGTTGCGAAGCCGTGTGCATTTTATTGAAAGAAGGAAGGTTAAAAAAGCCAACGGACTGCGGCGTGAGAAACAGCAGGAAGCAATATTATAGTGACACGCTGATTACAGAATAAATACAAATGAGATTTCATAGTATTGTGGCGAATACTGCGACAACGCGAAGCGAACAACATGAAAATGGCAGAATGTTTGATGAAAGACGTAGAGCATTCGACAGCAAGAAACGTCAAGTGGAGGAACACTGCGAACAGCGAGAGAATGTACGATAGACGGCAGAATTCTCTAGAGTAGCCATGAATCAGCAAGCTACAAGTCAGTTGTAATACAGATCAATTGTGTTAGCAAGTTTTGTAGAGTATTGGAGTTGCTTTAACGAGTATTGTAAATGTTGTTATTTCATTAGCGTTTATTATAAGGTTTTTGTTGTACAATAAAGTTAATTGCACTGTAATTTGGTCATCTTGAGCGTTTATTTAGCAACCCAGCGTTACGAACTCAAGGGATTTGGGGAAATCCGTCAACTAAGAGCCTTTTCACATTACTCGGTATGACATACAATCGAAATTTTTTCGTCGGTAGTTTCAGCTTATCGAAGCGATTCCGCGTTGCTTTGATCTGCACACTTTTGTCGGAATACTTTCGGTATTTTATTCTGGCGAAGATAAAGACGTTATAGCTTGCTATATTTATTTTTATTTATTTATAGTCTCCCAGAATAAGCTGTTCAGTGCAGCTAGTCTGTTCTAGCACTCCAGGACTTAGTTAGGAGGTCATAACAGAAGAATGCCTATTCATAGCCTAAATTAAGTCGACACTAAAGTTAGTTGCTGATCTTTGTCATAATTTTCAATGAAAAGGCGGCAACTAACTTTATAATCGACTTTGTTTCGACTATAAATATTCCAAAATGTATGTACAAGAACGACTTCTCAGTAATTCCTGTAAATCTGATGGGTACTGGAACAGACTAATGCGTGGAATGAGAGTGGCATCGCTCTTTGAAAATGTCACATAGCGAAAAATGAATGTTCTCTAGACTTCGCTGTCATGCCTTGTTTTGCGCTGCGTCGGATAATCGCTTGTATGCAAAGCCCATTAAACAGATTCGATATGTGGCAGTACTCATGTTATGGGCTGCAGTACAATGCAAGTATAATCAGCGCTTAATGTGAAAGCGCTCTAATTTGGGGTTTACATAGGACAATTTTGCGAAGACAATAGCAATATATTCACACTTTCAACTAATACATTCGCACTTCTCTCATTCTCTCATTCTCTCATTGGCGGCTTCGTCACTGTCTTTGATTTTTCGAACACAGTGAAGTGGACATTAAATTGGACAATTCGGTCACGTCTTGGTTAATTTGAGAAAAAGAGGCAAGGCATAGTCGGAACAAATCGCAGAATTATGAAAAAATTGTTGTGTTTGACCTCTACTTCTCCACATTGGCCCAGTACAGTTCCTTTTCGGAGCTTTATTGACGACTCGAACTAGATATGTACTCAAACTGAA
Source organism: Rhagoletis pomonella (assembly GCF_013731165.1). Taxonomy (NCBI): domain Eukaryota; kingdom Metazoa; phylum Arthropoda; class Insecta; order Diptera; family Tephritidae; genus Rhagoletis; species Rhagoletis pomonella. The sequence continues at coordinate 58,716 of NW_023459173.1, read as the reverse complement.
ATGCATCCCAACAACCCACAATTTGTTTGTCCCACAATATCCATCAATCTTCGCCCAAACAATTGCTTTTGATTTCCTCCAAAATCACTCGCTTGCTGCTGTACGGGCCATCATACCCAAGTGGCACTTCCATGTTGTTATATGTCATGATCCTGTTCTTCATGTCGATCTTGATGCTTTGGCCGATTAAGAAATCTACTCCTATAATGACTTCATCCACGATCTTCACGACTCTGAACTTCTTTCACACCGACAAATTTCCTATTGTGACCTTGCATGTTGCCTCTTCTACAACTTTGGTGTCCTCACCAGTTGCTGTCCTCTACCTTGCTACCACTTTAGTGGCGAAATCAGGTCGAATGATGGAATTTTATACGATCGTATCCACATTTAGTACTCGCTTATGTCCGTCCACATATCCGCCAACAGTGACGTTGCTCGCTTTTCTGCTAATTTGCGAGATAGAGATTATGGGACATTCAATTGCGGGAGCTAGCGTGCCCCTTTCTGCTAGCTAGTTTTATTTAGCGACTGATTGGGGTTGGGTTCGTCTTCTTCAGCCCTGCGTTTGCAGCATCCTTTTTCTCGGTGACACCATTATTATTCTTACCTGCGATTGACTTTAGCGTTTTCAATATCGCGTTCATCACGTCTGGTGTTTCTACTTCAACTCGATGGGCTTTGTAGGATGGTTGTTGTTGTTGTTGTTGTTGTTGTTGTGTTGTTGTTGTTGTTGTTGTTGTTGTTGTTGTTGTTGTTGTTGTTGTTGTAGCGGCTACAACAACCCCGCCCAGGATGGTTGGTATCTCAGTCGTTGTCGTCAAGTTCCACTAACGGCAGCCCCAGGAAGCGTGCAGCTTCTGTGGGGTTGGTCCACAAGGACAAGGCCGATAGGGTTGTCGGGTTTTCCGGGCATGCGAAGAGATGTTTCGAGTCATGTGGGGTCTCTCCGCATGCCGGACACTCATTTGGCACATCCTCATTCAATCTACTCAGGTAGGAGTTTAACCTGCGGGGGCGGTAGGCCTAGAACGGCATTCACAGGTCTAGAGTCTGCATAACTCGAGACTTACTCCCTGTGAATGCCGTTCAGGGTCAGTCGGTAAGCTGTCGGGTCCAGAGGTTGCTTGATGAACCTCTGGACTTCGTGCGTCAGTTCATATAGATGCCTCCTGACGTGCCTAGGCGAGGGCTCCTCTGCAAGCAGCTGTCTGTTTGGGTGGCCACTTCTGTGGCTCCCGATCAGGAACTGCTTGCAGAGCATTATGTTGTGCTCCTTTACGGGGAGCATTTGCGCCTCGCCGTGAAGATGGTGTTCGGGCGACATCAGGAGGCATCCTGTCACTGTCCTAAGTGCGGTGTTCTGTGTAGTCTGTAGCTTCGTCCACTGCGTCCTACTAGTCCCCCGGCGACCACACTGGCGCTGCGTAGTTGAAAACCGGCCGGCCTATTGCCTTGTATGTTGCCAGCTACGTTTCTTTGTCTTTGCCGCAAGTGCTGCCGGCTAGCGACTTGAGGACCTTGTTGCGGCTCTGTACTTTATTGACAGTAGCGGTTGCGTGCGCAGAGAAGGAGAGCAGGCTGTCGAATGTTACTCCGAGTATTTTGGGGTTATTCACCGTCCGAATTGGTGTGTCATCGACGTGAATTCCCAGCGGTAGCCTGACCTCCTTCGTCCAGGTTGTGAACAGGGTCGCACTGGATTTCGTAGGGGAGAGGGCTAGACACTTTGCAGTGAAGAAGCGAGAAAGTTCGGAGAGATACCCGTTTACTTTCGAACACAGGTCATCAATTCCTTTCCCAGTCGCCATGATCGAGCAATCGTCGGCATAAGAGAAAATCGAGACTCACTCTGGTGGTTGAGGGAGCTTTGAAATGTAAAAGTTAAACAGTAGCGGGGAAAGGACACCACCCTGTGGAACTCCCTGTTTTATTTTTCTAAGTTTACTCGATTTGTCTCTAAACATTACCGACGAGTGTCGACCACTCAGATAATTTGCCGACCACCGTTTGAGCCTCTGTGGGAGAGAGGGAGGCCTCTATATCTAGTAGCGTGGAATGGCAGACGGTGTCAAACGGACGGTTTCGGTTAAGGCCACGAGTTATCTGAGTGTTTATGGCGTTAAGTGCTGTTGTTGTACTGTGCACTTTACGGAAACCATGCTGGTGCTTCGCTGGGGTCAAGTGGTTTGTGAAGTACGGGAGAAGCAAGGCCTCGAGTGTCTTCGCGACAGGGGAAAGGAGTGTTATCGGACGATAAGAATCTCCTTTGTTGGCAGGTTTCTCCGGTTTGAGCAGTGGGGCCACTCCCCCACCAGTGGCCATAGACAAGTTGAGGACCTCCGTTAGGTACGCTAACCCCGCAGGACCCCAATTTTTCAGCATCAGCATGCATATCCGTCGGGACCCATGGCTTTGGAGGCTTTCGCCTTCCCGATGGCCACCTGAACTTCACCGCAAGTGAAAGCAAGGGGGGCACAGGTTGTTGGCAGTTTGTGCAGCCTTCTGGTCACTCGACGCTTGGCTTTGTCCACCGGAGGATGCAGTATGAACTGCCGGCTAAAATAGCTCGCGCATCGCTCCGGGGCCGACGAAGCATGGTCGCCGAAGGAAATTTCGACTCTGTCGTCGTGCTTCGTCGGATTGGACAGCGACCTCATGGTTGACCAAAGCTTGCTCACACCAGAGGTGAAGTTACAGGTCTTCAGATGCTCCTCCCACTTCTTCCGCTTATGTACGTTTACTAGTTGCCGCATCTCCGCGTTGAGATCCCTGATACGTGGATCTCCGGGATCGGCCTGACGAAGGCTATCACGCTCATCGGCTAGAACAGCCACTTCGGCAGGGAAGTTTGGACGTGGGTCTGTTATGCATCCTGCCGGTATGAAGCGAGCTGCAGCAGCAGTGACAGCCCTGCGGAACTTACGTTCACTGAGATGGACGTCGGTTGGTGTGGGGAGCGCTGTGAAGGTGTTTTCGGTAAACTCCGCGTAACCTTTCCAATCAGCTTTAGAAAAGTTGATATAGGTCCGGTGTTTGGCGGAGGCAAAGTCGGTTGGTTTATCTATCGAGATGACTATGGGTAGGTGGTCTGATGCTAAAGTCAGCATAGGTCGCCATGTTATGCTGTTTATCAGACCAGCGCTGACTATGGTGATGTCTGGCCATAAGACGATACTGCACGGTGTGGTGCGTGATGAACGCTAAGCCACCACCATTATCTCGCTCGCGATCTGGACGATGCACGTTGTACCCGGCGCAATTCAACAAAGTTGAATTGCTGTGGAACTTCGTCTCTTGGACCGCAGCTATCAATATACCATGCCGACACATGAAGACGGTTATCTCCTCAATCTTGCTCTGTAGCCCGTTGCAGTTAAATTGAAGGAGCTTCATGTGGTTCGGGAGACGTGTTGCGATGTGGGGTGTAAGGGATGTGTGTGTTCTTACCGCCGTTGGCTGTGCGCGCTGCTGTGATGGTTGCCGCCCTGTGGTGGTGGCGGGGGCATCGCAGATTGTAGGGGGAACCAGGAGTTGTTGGCGGCGGCGTGTGGGTGGTGGTGCGGTTGTGTGTGTTATGTGGTCTGTCGTGGCTATGGTATGGTCTGTGGTGTTATTATGTTGTTGTGTTGTGGTGACTGTGTGAGTCTGCTCGGGTGGACTGAGGTTAGCCGTGGAGGCTGCTCTGTTTGAGCAACAGGGGGCCACGTACGACGTGGTCCACTGTCGATGTGTCCGTAGTCCTGAGCAGACTCTAAGGTGACTCCACCCCTTGCAGGCATTACACTTGATTGAGGTGGAGTTGTGGTGTAGTCGTCTCCGGCATACACAGCAGATGTAGATTTCTGGCCCTGGGTTTGACTCGATGCCAGCCCTGAGTAGAAGAATACGTAGTGAATGTAGCCCTATGGACGGACAACTTCTGAGATACTTCGCCGACCTAAACGGGGTCAGATCGCCGAAACAACAGCCCTTGGTCGGGTAAAACCCGAGTCATTCCGGTACGTAGAACCGGCTGTCGCGGAATGCTTGTAGGATGGTCTAGTTGGTTGGTAGAAGCGTCGCCTGGGTATGTTCCCAGGACACAATTAGTGCTGAAAGCACCATTTTGATACGCTTTCTCCGGGACCCCTGATTTTATCTGCTTTCATGATTCGTTGGGTTCGTCAAACCATTTGGATTTTCCAATGAATCTATTTATTTTATTTTTAATGCCAACGGCTTTTTAGGGGCGCAGACCGCATGACGTACGGAACCTTTTTTTTAGTCTTTTGGTGCCGAGTAGTGGGCACAGGAGTTTGTTAAGTGCGAGATCTAAAACTATTCAGCTACAGAATCAAATTCATCAGCTGATTGGATATGCTAAAGATGGTATTTCAAGTATTGAGAGTGGAAATGATAGTTTTCTTTATTGTAAAAATCGAGTCCGATATATCAAACGTGCTGGAATGACAGTTAAAATCTTGACATAAACAACGGAATGATTCGTTTAGTTCAAAATTAGTTTTGTCAAAAACAGTGGTCGAAAGTGTCGACACTCGAGAGGGGACATTAAAATTGACCTCAGCCAGGACGGCCGGGCTATTAATCAAACCTGTCATTAATTTTACGATAAATATTATACCTAGCATTTCTCTACGACTAGCGAGTGTAGGCAAATTTATGAGCTTTAGACGACCTGTGTAAGGGGGGAGATTGTAATCTGAATCCCAGTTAAAGTCACGCAACGCAAAAACCAAGAATTGTTTTTGAATTGATTAAATCCTCTCTGAATGAACTTGGTAGCGGGGATTCCAAACAATAGATCCGTATTCTAGTATAGGTCTAACTAAAGTGGTAAAAAGAGCTTTTGTAACATAAGGATATTTGAACTCTTTTGACCATCGCTTTACAAATGCAAAAACGCCTTTGGCTTTATTAACTGATGGTTGAAATTGAATTTGGAATCCATTGTGATACCAAGATCGACAAAATTGGACACCTGCTCCAGATTATAATTTGATATTTAATAAACAGCTGGTTGAACAGCCCTCCGAGAGAAACACATAACTTTACATTTTTGAATGTTTAGTGGCATATAGTTTGCATTACACCAACTAACCACGTTGCTCAGATCCGCTTGAAACAAAGACCTTTCTTCGATAGAGGACAATGTTTTAAAAAGTTTCACATCATCGGCATACATTAAAATTTTTGAATGTTTTATTATAGAAGAAATATCATTAATGAATATCAGGAACAGAATCGGACCAAGGTGACTTCCCTGAGGAACTCCTGAAGAAACTTTAATGATGTTGGAAGAAACTTATTAACAATAACTCTTTGTGTTCTATCAGAGAGGTAAGAAGAGATCCATTGAAGAAGACTGGGCTGAAAGCGGATGAGGTCGAGTTTACGGATGAGTAACGAGTGACATACTTTGTCAAAGGCTTTACTGAAATCGGTGAATATTACGTCGGTACGAGCATTTTCTCTAAAACCGTTTGAGACATGAGTTGTGAACTCCAATAAATTAGTGATAGTAGATTTTCTTTTAGAAACCCCGTGTTGAGATTCTGAAATTGAAAAAGATATAAAATATGTCAGCTGATTAACAATAATTGCTTCGAATAATTTGGGGATAGCGGAGAGTTTCGCTACGCCTCTATAGTTTTCTGTAGAGGACCTGCTGCCGTTTTTGTGAAGTGGTATAATGAAAGACTGCTTCCAGGCTGACGAAAAACGCCATGTTTCAGTGACAAATTGAATAGCGTTGTCAAAGGCTCGCAGATGTTCTCAGCGCACTTTTTTTAAATAAAAAGGTCGGAATATGATCAGGTCCAGGCCTAAATGACGCTGTTTAGGTTTTTAAATAGTGTAAAACTTCATCGGAATATATTACTTGAATATAAGCAGAGTTGATTGGACAAAGCTCGTACGGATAGTCTCCACTTATAGGGAAGTCTACAGAATAATTGGACCTAAAGAACTGAGCAAACATGTTGGCAATAAGCTGGCTGTCGCTAGACACAGTGTGGCGATAATGCATAGCGGACGGAAAACCATGTACTTTACGCTTTGAATTTACGAAACCATAAAATGATTTAGGATTGTTAATTAAATTATTTTTAATTTTACGTAAATATTAATTATAACATTTCTTATTTTATGCAAAGTAGCTATGCCGCAAAACTGAGTACTTTACGTAATCACTGTGTAAGCCCGTTCTTTGATACAGTTTAAAAGAATGTTACTTTATTTTAAAATTTTTTAAGCTCTTTAGTGAACCATAATTGTATTGGTTCTTCATGAACAATATTACGTTTTGGCACATACTTTCGAAACAAATTGAAAACAGTATCATTAAAGTGCTCAACGCTACGCTCTATATATTGGCCAAGATAACTTTGAAAGTTCTTTGTTAATTTTCCTGAAATTTGCTTTCGCAAAAGCATATCTACTACTTAAACTTGACTTATTATTATGTATTTCATTTATGATTCCGTAGCTTAACTCAAGAGCGGGATGGTATGCATCTTCCGGCAAAACTAGGGGATCACACCGATTAATAGAGGCCTTCGGAACATCATCAACGTAAACGAGATCCAAGACCTTTCCAAACTTATTTGGACATATATTTATTTGTTTGGGGCAAAGTTCAGCCATTTCCTCCAGAAATACATTGTAACTATCTCTAGATGAAACTGGTACAACATCGGTGTCAGTGATGTTCCATGAGATGTTTGGCAGGTTTAAATCGCCCAAAACAATCATTGAATCGGATGCCGTAAGCATTGCATTTACGGTCTCAAGTAAAGAAACTAGCTGCATATATACTGATACGGCAGAATCAGGAGGGATGTAGCAAAGAGCTAAATAAATATAAATCTTTCCGGCCTGTACACGTATACATTTAAATTCGGTATATTCAATGACAGGAACACTAACGTCCTCGGATGGTATCGATGAATGCACCGCAAAAAGAACACCACCGCCGATTCTGCGCTCGCGGTCCCTTCTGTATATGTGATATTCATTTTGAAGAATTTCGGAATTAAAAATATGAGGTTTGAGCCATGTTTCGGCCAAGGAAATAATATTATAATTGCAGTCAAAACCTTTTAAATATAAGCCAGTTAATTTGGTATTCAAGCCTCTAACGTTTTGATAGTAAATACTTAAATTAGACTTGCGAGTTAGTTTTTTGAATCCGAATTAAGATTAGAAATTTTAGCTACGTTTTTATTACTTTTAATAGATTTATACTCAAACTCGCGAACAAACGCCCCGGTCGGCCAAAATGAACTATTTAGTAGTGATTCAAAATCTTCGGAAGCTACATCAATTTAAAAAAATGAAATATCGCGATCGTATTTACAATTAAATTTACGAATAAATACATCTTTAGTTTTAATTTCGATATTGTATGACTTTATATCATCCGAAGAAGTATCTTTAGCAAATCTAGAGACAAAGATTGATCTTCTCGGAGGAATTACAACCAACTTTTTGGTAATGATGTCTGATGTGCGGGGCTCCGAATTATTCGGAGGAACTAAGTTAGACAGTGCAGCTGCAGATGTTTTTGGCAACACTGTTAAATCAACGGTTTGACTATTTTTAGATATATACCTAGTGGAGGAGGCTCCAATGCCTGAGGGCATGGAAAAGAAAGATTAATAAGTTCCAAGGATTGGGATGGAGGATTTTTCTGATTAGATTCCGTGGCTGTCTTTTTAGGTGGACTAATAACACGCCTATCTTTATTTTCTCGGCTATCCACAGAGTGTGGAGGGTCGTCGAGAAAAGTGAAATACCTAAATCTTTTTTTCGTAATGCTTAAGTTTCTCAACAAGCACCGACAGATCCTTCCCGATCTCAGAAAAACCATTTCTGGACTGCCTTAAGAATTTAAATAAATCAACTTCGTTTGATCTACATTTTTGACAAGACCAACGAAGACCCTTTCGCTCGTTAATAGCGTCTAATACCCTACCGATCAAACTAGCACATTTTATATGGGCAATCCCATCGCAGAGCCAGCATGACACATAGGAGTCGCTTTTAACGTGGTAATTGGTGTAAATACACGACATGTTTAAAATTATATTTATTTTTAGGTTTTAGAAGCAAAAAAGCAAAACAGTTTTGAAAACAATGTATTAATCAGAGAACCAATCAGCTGGTAAATATCAGTTGGAAAGCTATGTAGCGAACAGTTTTAAATGCACTGTATATTTGACACCTACAAAGATGACAAAGATGAAACAGCAGAAATGACAAAAAGACAAAAAGAGCAAAATCAATGGGCGCAAACAAAAAAAATTGTACAACAACAACATATTATATGAAACAAAATACTCGCACATGCAATTAAGAATATCAAGTTAAATTCATCAAATTTACAGGAAATTTTGATATTTTACTTATCTTTAAATTGTGAACCAGAAGTTTATTAACACTTTTTTTACTTTATTAAGCGTAAGCAGCTTTATAAAACACAAAATTTAAACAGATCACAAAAAAACACAGCTTCACAGCTTTGACGTTTTGCCGAGAGTAATGGTGAATTTGGAAATTTCCCCAAGATTTTGGATGAAAGAACTCCCGAGTGTGATCTGCCTTATTTGTGCCAATGCTGGGCACTCGCAATGATAGTGAAGGACTGTTTCTTTACTTCCCACAAGATTACAGCTACGGCACAGAGCGTTATGCGGAAGGCTCATTCTAGCTGCATGTTCACCAATGGGCCAATGTCCCGTTATCGTGGCTATTAATTTGACTATATCTTTCCTCGACCTCTTGAGAAGTTCTTCTGTCTTTGGCTTGTCATAGTGCGGCCATATGTACCTCGCAGTTTTGCAGGTTTGAAGGTTGTTCCAACGTGTATCAGCCATACTTGTGAATTGCAGATGCAGTTCCCTTTTGACTCCGAGTGGAAAATTTATAGTTTGTGCTTCGGATTCATCCAAAGATGCTCCGGCTGTAGGGTTTGTATTTGTGTTACTGTCTTTTATTGTACTGTGTTAATTTCAACTTCGTAATTTTAAAAATTTTATATTTAAGTGATTTTGTTGTTCAAACTTCCAATCTTTAAACTTAGAAAATAGAAAACTTAAATTTTACTATATTAATTTTATTATTGAGCATCTGCAACAATTGGCGATCCTGCCAAGAGCCGTTGAGGCTTGAGCCATTATAGTTTACGGAGATATTTGCGAACAACAATTGTGCCTGTGAAATAACGATTTAAGTTAACAACTTAAGAGGCGCTGTTATCATTCTAACTTATCATCGACCTCATCAACTGCATCAGGTCTCGAATTGGGATCGATAGCAGTAATAGCTTGCACAACGAACTCGCTCAAAGACACTTACCACAGAAGACGCCCATTATGTTGATCGTGTCACATCCAAAAAAGTTAAAGGAGTTCATTATAGTTTGTCTCGGCGTCCAAAAGACCTACAGCGGTAGCATCAGTAGCAGCAGGAGAATACCCCAAAGCATCAGCAGCACCACATGCCAGTTTCAGTGCTAGTGGTGGCAGCGGCAGCAACAGCAGCAGCAGCACAAAAACTCTCAAAAAACGAGGAACAGCAACTTTAGACAAAGTCGACAACGCCGCTGATAATAACAGCGATAACAATCAGCACCAGAAGCAGCATCAATATCAACTACAACAACGACAAGGCTTCTATCACTGGCCACAACAACTATCAACCCAGGATATACAGTGGCAACAACAACGACAACAAACCGCAGCAACTGGCGCAGCAGCCGCAGTAACAATCAAGTCGACTGTGCAGTCAATATCAGCAGTTTCAGAGCACAGTGGTGAGCTGTATCTTTGTATCTAATATTTTTGACAAATATATTTTTAATATCATATCTTCTTTTTAATTTGTTTCGGATAAATTGTAAACACTCCTTATAGAGATTGTTTGAAGTTATCATAATGTTTCGTTCACCACCACATGACACACACATCTACACTGGCTGATAATTTAAATGACTCGCTTATCGATTTGCAAAACAACTCTTTTCAAGAGGAATCGGCAAATCCTTATGCTAGTCAGAATAATAATGAGGTTTATGCAACTTCAGTCAAGCTTCCGCAGTTTTGGACAAGTTGTCCAGATGCTTGGTTTGTGCATGCAGAAATGCAATTTAACATGAAAAACATTACACAAGATACTACAAAATATGAACACACAATCACAGCGCTTTCGCAAGAAGTAATAGTTACAATATTAGATTTCATTCAAAATCCTCCGCATAACAACAAGTTTTCAGAACTGAAGAAAATCTTAATTGAAAGACACTCTTTAAGCGAAAATAGAAAGTTAGATACAATTTTGTCAGATTCAGAGATGGGTGATCGTGATCGTAAACCCAATCTTAGCCAAGATATTTTAAAGAGATCAGCTATGAATAGTTTTCAAAATTCTAAATCACAAGACACAATTATTCAGAATTTAGTTAAAACGACAAATATTATATGTGAAAATTTTCAAAAACTTTCCTTTGAATTAGATTCTATTAAGCAACGAATTAATAAAAATTCCAGATATAGATCATTTAATAGGAATTGTTTTAGAAGTCCATACAGAAGTAGATCAAAATCTCGTGATAGTCAAAATTGGTTATGTAGATACAATTACAAATTTGGTGGTAAGGCTCAGAAGTGTCAACAGTCTTGTGCTTTTTCTAAAAACAAAAATTTGTTAAACTAAAGTCATCCGTTGTGGCGGCAAACAATGGAAATTTAGATATTATCACACGTCGCCAATTTATTTTTGATAAAACAAACAAACTTAATTTTTTGATTGATAGTGGAGCAGAAATTTCTATACTTCCGGTAAAAAAATTTCCTCATACAAAACGTTCTTCAGATATAATATACTGCAGCCAATGGTTCAACGATTTCAACGTATGGTAAAAAGATTTTAAATTTAAATTTAGGTTTAAGACGCGAGTTCCCATTTACGTTTCTCATAGCTGATATTGCGAAACCTATTATTGGTGCAGATTTTCTTTGCAAATACGGTATCTTAATTGACATGAAGTGCAAACGTTTAGTTGATCCAGTAACAAGTCTTTCGGTTAACACGGTTTCATGTGTTTGTAACATTTCGCATCCAAAAATTTTCGTATTAGAGAACAAGTATACAAGATTGTTGAAGGAGTTTACTGCTTTGATTGCTGAACCGGATTATTCGAAACCGGTTAAACATTCTACCGTTCACAGACTTTTTACTGAAGGAAGTCTGCCATTCTCCAAGCCAAGACGCTTGGATCCGTTTAAATTTAAAGTAGCCAAAACTGAATTCAATTTTTTAGTGAGGACAGGGATTTGTAGACCTTCAAATTCTTGTGTAGCATCTCCATTGCATCTAGTACCTAAAAAAGAACTGAATGACTGGCGTCCTGGTGGTGATTTTCGGAGACTTAATGTTGTAACTGTACCGGACCGTTACCCTTTACCTCATATTCAGGATTTCAATATGAATCTCAGAAATAAGTTTATATTTTCGAAATTAGATTTGGTAAGGGCCTACCACCAAATTCCAATGGCAGAAGAGGATATAATCTGCAATAACGACGCCTTTCGGTATGTTTGAATTTATACGAATGCCTTTCGGACTAAGAAATTCAGCGCAAACTTTTCAAAGATTTATTAATGAAGTAGTTAGTGGTTTAGATTTTGTTTTTACATATATTGATGATCTATTGGTTGCAAGTGCAAATGAAGAACAGCATTTTAAAGATTTACGTATATTTTTCCAACGCCTAACAGAGTACGGGTTAAATATCAAACCAAGTGAATGTACTTTTGGTGTTACAAGTGTTGACTTTTTAGGACATAATATTTCTGGGGCGGGAATTAGACCCTCTGATGAAAAAGTGATAGCTATTCGTAGTTTTGAACGCCCTAAATCTATTAAACAAGCGCAGAAATTTATAGGCTTGGTTAACTACTATCATCGATATGTACCAAAATTAGCTGAGTTTACGGCAGTTATCTACGATTTAATCAATCGAACAAGTAAGAAACGTGACAAGTCCTTAATTTGGGATGACACAACAAATAAAGCCTTTGAATGTATTAAATAAAAGTTTGCGTCTACGATATTGTTAAATCATTTCAACAAAGATGCCAAACTCTCTTTAAATGTGGATGCATCTAATACGGCAATTGGTGGTGTCATACATCAAACGTTTGATAACAAATCAGAGCCACTAGCTTTCTTTTCTAAGAAACTTTCTGCATCCGAATTTAAGTACAGTGCACTTGACAGGGAGTTGCTAGCTATTTACTTGAACATTAAACATTTTCGCTATCTTTTAGAAGGACGACAATTTACAGTTTTTACAGATCACAAGCCTTTGATATATGCTTTGAGTTCAAAAACCGAACGTAGTCCGATACAAACTAGACATATGGCATTCATTGCACAATTTACAAATGACATACGATATATTAAAGGACAGGAGAACATTATAGCTGACACATTATCTCGAGCTTTCGAAGTTGATACAATTAAGGGTACAGAACTGAATTTCAAAGTTTTACAATATGAACAAGAACAAGGACGAGGAACTAAACACATTAAAATCTGGGGACACATCAAATAACCTTAATTAATTCAAATTCCACTTTTAAATTTTAATATTTGGTGTGAAATGACAGGTGAGAATCCTAGGCCATTTGTTCCAAATTGTTTACGCAAGACAGTGTTTAATATGTTACATGACATTACACATCCTGGTACAAAAGCTACACGTCGTCTAATTATTAAAAAGTACTATTGGCCAAAAATGCACAAAGAAATTAATATTTGGTCAAAAGAATGTATAAATTGTCAAAAATCGAAGGTTAATCGTCACACTAAATCTCCAGTAATTAAAATTCCGATTCCCAAAAGTAGATTTGAGCATATTCATTTAGATATTGTTGGAGCACTTCCTGTATCGAAAGGACATCGTTACATTTTTACAATCGTTGACAGGTTCACGCGTTGGCCCGAGGCATACGCATTAAAGGACATTTCAGCGGCAGTGTTTGCAAATAAATTTTTTCGAGAATATGTTTCACGTTTTTGGGTACCGTTAAAAATCACTACAGATCAGGGTACTCAGTTTATGTCAAAGTTGTTTTCGGAACTAACAAAATTGCTTGGTAGTCATCACGTTACAACTTCTGCATATCATCCTCAAGGGAATGGTATGGTAGAACGGTTTCACAGGCAGTTTAAAGCTACGATAATGGCTAGAAATGGAACCAACAATTGGTATGATGAGCTGCCGATAATACTACTGGGTTTACGATCGATGTATAAATAAAGTATTTCAGCCACATCATCTGAGATGGTTTTTGGGCAAAATTTACGCCTACCCGGTGAACTTGTGGTTCCATGTGAAGAAAATTTTTCCCCAACTGAAGTATTAGGCAACTTACGGGAACATTTTAAAAATGTTAAATCAAATTTAAAACATAATCAAAATTCTGATACTGGCGTATATATACCAAAGGATTTGGAGACTTGTAAATTTGTTTTTATGCGTGTTATTAATAAAAGATCATTGCAACAACCATACGAACGACCTTATAAGGTTGTTGAAAAAAAAAAACAAAAAATATTTCAAACTTGAAGTAGATAGTGAGGTTAAAAAATTCCGATAGACAGACTAAAACCAGCAATCATTGAAACAGAACTAATACCAGAAACAAACGCTAATACAATGAATAACTCAACATCAAATAAGAAACGAGTTACTTTTAATTTATATAACATTAATTCTCTAGAAGGGGGAGTATTGTAGGGTTTGTATTTGTGTTACTGTCTTTTATTGTACTGTGTTAATTTCAACTTTGTAATTTTAAAAATTTTATATTTAAGTGATTTTGTTGTTCAAACTTCCAATCTTTAACCTTAAAAAATAGAAAACTTAAATTTTACTATATTAATTTTATTATTGAGCATCTGCTACACCGGCCTTAGCCAACTCGTCAGCCCTCTAATTTCCGTGTATGTTGCTATGGCCGGGAACCCAGATGAGAGTGATGTCTGTTAACTAGGCCGCCGAGCTTAAAGTACATTTGCAATCTCTGACTGTTTTGGATTTTGTTACCGGTGAAGCTTGTGCCAGAAGTGCCGCTTGGCTATCTGAAAAAATGTTTGCTTTTCGTACACCTACGCAGTTCCTCTCTACTGCTTTACAGGCCCTTTCGATGCCCAGTACTTCCGCTTGGAAGATGCTAGCAAAGTCAGGTAGTCGAAACGAGAGAGAGACATTCAGCGTTTCAGAGAACACCCCCGCACCCACACCGCAGTCCATTTTGGACCCGTCAGTATAGATATAAGTGGAATTCTCCTCGACTATCCTGCCCCAATCCTGTCTTGAAGGAAACTTCAGCGGAAAGATTTTCCTGAAATCTGTCGTAGGAGGTATATAATCTGATTGTTTCCCTGATTCGATAAGCTTGTCAAGAATACCACTATGGCCGTGCTGTAGCGCCCTCCGGCATCCTGACTCCTTGAGTCTGACTGTCGCAGATGCAGCAGTTTCACGGATATGGAGTTCTATGGGTAGTTGATGCAGGATTACATTAAGCGCATCAGATGGACACGACTTAATTGCCCCTGTAGCACCTGCACAAGCTGCTCGTTGTATACTGCCTAATTTCGTGACGTTGTATTGTTTATCTAGTGCTGGCCACCAAACTAACGCCGCATACGTTAGTATTGGTCGTAGGATAGCCGTGCACATCCAGACGACAAGCTTTGGCTTCAATCCCCATTTCCTACTGAATATTGTTTTACATGTATAATAAGCTGTGTAGGCTCTCTCAACCCGCCTCTCTATATTTGTCTTCCAGCTCAGCTTGGTATCTAATACGACACCCAAGTATTTAGCCTCGGAGGACAATGTGAGAGACGTTCCATTAAGGGAGGGAAGCCTGAATTGTGGTATTTTTGTTTTATTGGTGAACAGCATCAGTTCCGTCTTGCTAGGGTTGACACCCAGTCCACTTTTTGTAGCCCAGGTGTTTAGCCGGAGCAAAGCTCCCTCTAGGATTTCACTAATCGTTGAGGGGAAGAGACCTGATACCTCCACCACTACATCATCTGCATATGCTACTACTTTCACTCCACCTTTGTTGAGATCCAGTAGAATGTCGTTTAGTACCACCACCCATAGTAGCGGAGACAGCACTACCCCTTGGGGAGTGCATCTATTTTCATAACGGGATAGCGTTACTGAACCAATGGTTGACATTATGATTCTGTTTCTGAGCATTTGTTCGATCCACTCGCATATGTGGTTAGATATTCCCACCATCACAAGGGATCGAACAATTGCTTCGACTGTTATGATATTGAAGGCCCCCTCTATGTCGAGGAATGTCGCCAAAGTGTACTGCTTGTAATGGGGTGATTTTTCTATGGTGCCCACGACTTCATGAAGGGCAGTTTCAGTTGACCTGCCCTTAATGTATGCATGTTGAGCTTTCGAAAGTTTGGAATTTCCCAGAAAAAGCCTAATAATATGTAGGTCTAAAAGTCTTTCCAGTACCTTTAGCAGGAGAGATGTAAGGCTTATTGGTCGGAAGTCTTTTGCTTTTTCGTGATTTCTTCTTCCCGGTTTGGGAATGAAGACAACTTTCACTCTTTTTTAGCTTTTTGGAACGTATGGCAAGCTGATACTGGCTTTGTAGACCCTTTCCAGCCAGGATACCATTGGCTCCTGTAATTTCTGGAGCATTATCGGAATGAGAATTTATTTATAGCGAACTTAATTTTTTCCTTGTCTACGATTAAGTCGAGTAACACTTCTGAGAGTTGCTGACGATTTGTATGAGGCCATGTTTTTGGCCTCTGATCGCAGCCAGGAAAGTGTGTATTTATGAGAGTCTCTAGTGATTCCTCCGCTGTCCTGGTCCATGCACTGTCCTCTCCCTTAATAAGGTTGGGGTTGGTATGTTCTTTGGATAAAACTTTGCTTAGTCTGGCGGAGTCCCTACAGTTCTCTATGGATGTGCAATAGGACTGCCAGGAGTCCTCTTTAGCTTTCTTTACTAATTTTTTCTACTGCCTTAATTCATCTTTGTATGACTGCCACAGTTTTGTTCTGTAGCACTCGTTAAAAATTTTTCTGAGATTTGGTCTGTGCTCCCTAAGCTTTCACGTCCACCTTGGAGGGAATTTTTTCTTAAGGACGCTTACTGGTGTGGTTTTTTTAAAAGCTATGGCTAGAATGTTTTCCATCTCATCTACCATGTTGTCTACTTCTACAGCAGTTGTAATCTCCTTTGATTAACTACTGTCTAGGTTACCTGAGGTTAGCCTGATAAATTTTGGCCATATTGTTCTTCTCGGATTCCGAAATAGGGAAGAGGTAGTGGGCTTTCCGCGAATATTGAAGAGTATCCAACAATGATCTGACATGGATGTTTCACTGGATACTCTCCAGCCATCGACGACAATATCATCTGTTGCTAGGGTTAAGTCCAGTGGAACAAACCGCAACACTTTTGGAAAAAAATTTAAAATGAAAATTTTTAGCCACTTGAAATTTGCACTTACTAGAATTGAGTGGGCTATAAAACTGCATACTCAAAATCTTTTTAGGAAATCTAATTTACATTTTTATGAAAGTTTGTAGATTTTGTTTTAATATTACACAAAGTTTGAAACTTGGTTTTATACGGTTTTTGTTAAAGAATTAACTATATTTTTATAAAAAAAATAAATCAAATTAATAACAAAAAACGAAATAATTGTGAACACTTGTCAAAATTTGGCGCGACTAAAACTTTTTCGACCACTGTTTGTGTGTAAAAATTATTTGTAAATTTTTTTCTTTATTCGTTAAATAACTTTATAAAAGTTTGCTGAATTACATTAACTTAACAGACAGACCAGCAATATGTCAAAATACACACAATTTTTTTTTTTGTAAAACAGGAGATATCCATGAGGGGAAAGTTTAGGAAATATCCGGCAAAATCGGGAAATTTCATTGTCGAAGTCGGGGAATTCTCAAAAATTAGTTGGCTACCCTGCTGTAAACACATTAAAGTAATTTTCACAATACCTACTTGATTACTCTGGATAAAATTCTTGTCACACGATTGGTACATTTGTTCAGATTTCTACATTTTGGCGGTTACAGAGTAGTGTTGTTTGGAAATTATTTTATTGAACTGAACTCAAATCTCTAATGAACACCACTCTGTGACTGGCAAGATATACAAATCTGTACAAATGTACCAATCGTGTGACACTGCCTTTAGCCCAGTACCACATCCAACAACTTCAAAATCAAAAAGGAAGAGGAAGGATAATATTAGCCTGTTCCCGCACTCCAGGATTTACGTTCATATCACGTGAGAAATTGTTTTCAAAATATATGATAAATGTGTGAAAGGAAACGTGTTCGAACTATTTCGGACTAAATCCTGGAGTACGGAAACAGGCTGGTACGGAACAGGCTGGAGTAGCTAAAGGTGGTATGAGGTGGTATGCTCAGTGAAAGAAAACAAACTTAATATGTTGCCACAAAATGATAAAAGTCCTAAGATGGGAAAAGTTACCCTCAACTTGTTTGTGAATTAAAATGTATCACAATTTATACTAAGCTAAAAATAAAAGCATATTTTAAAAATTCTATGAAAAATGTATTTTTTTGATTTGGATCAAAACGGCAACACTGATCGTAATGAAACCGACCTGTTCTTGATTCCGCTTCAGCGCATGCGCAGTACTCATCGAAAATCTCCATATTGTGCTAATGGGCACAAAGACGTTGCATATGCCAAGGCGCTTGTATGAGCACAAAGTTCACAAGCATTTTATAAGGAAGAAAATGCGCTAAAGCCTCGACAAAAAAAAAAATTCTAAAAAATCAGCGTTAATCTTTAGGTACTTGAAACTTGCACTTCGTTATACTAATGTATCCTTAGCTCACAATTTTTTTGTTTTGAACGTGCAATAGGTCGTCTTCTGGCCTGGGCACACCTAAAATCCATTGGCACTGGTTGTTTTTAGTTTTATACAGATTTGAATTAATTTTTACATAAATAACCCACAACAGCTGTTGCAACTTATTACCAAACCGAAATGAAAATGATTTCGAACTTGTTCGAGCTCACTCGGAATTGCGAACACCACCACAAAAATTAGTCGGAATGTGTGTCGTTTTACTTTTCAAGTCGAGTCGAAATGCAGAACAGGGCTGTAAGCCTTTTTTCCTGAAAAAATTGTTCATCCATCTTCCAAATATGAACAAACCTTGTTTGGGACAAACGAAATAAGCATTACTTTTTATCGGGAAATAGTATTTTAATCAATAACGTACGTATTTGTGTTGAAGAGTTGTTTTCTTAATAACAAGAAAACAAAACAAGTCTTACCTTCTTTCCCGTTGCTTATTTATACAATTGGTAACAAAAACAGTTTACTGACAGAAGCAAAAATAACTTTCTTTATTCCAAAAAAAAAAAAAAACAATTAAACAAATGTTTTTACATATGAAAAGTGTAACACAATATAGGGAAAGCGTCGTCTTTAATAACTGCTCGGTAAATAGCACATAGCGCTTTTGTATGAATTTTTGTCTGCATACTTTTTAGTATGTTGAAAAAATTGCTGGGAAACCTTAAAATGTTTGCATGGAACCATGACGCAATAAAATGGTGAAGTAATAAACAGTAACAGCTTTTTCGGTTTATTTTCTGACATTCGGATGCCTTATAGTTCAATTTTAAAGGCAATTCTTCATATAAGGCAGTGTCAAAATCTTTCTTTTCGCTCTAATTACTTCACCATGGCATGGACCAAACAAAAGTTGCCGTTCCAGTTCGCAGCATATCGACCCCTTTGCGCAAAATTATCGTATGTTACATTTTTTACGAAATTCACTTTTTGATACAAGTTTGTTTTACAACCCATAACCTGTTAAAATATTACGGCTTAAATCTCAATAGCTACCCCAAAAATTGACTGTAAATTTTATCGTATGTGACAATGAATTTTTTCTTGTGGACGAAATTATCATACGTGCTAAGAAATTAGAATGTAGAGACCCATCTGAAAAAAATATCTTTCGTTTAGTTATATTTTTCAATTATCTCAGCAAATCTAAATTTTGGAATTGATGGTTCTAGCCAAAGCAGAGTAAAATACAAAAAAAAACACTTTCCTGCAAAATTTGTTGTTTTTTAGCATACGATAATTTTGCGCAAAGGGGTCGATATGTATTAAGCTAAGTGTACACGGCAGAGAAAAAATGTGAGATTTAGACAAAATTCTCGCTGGAGACGTATAAACACTCAATAGAGTTCTACGATAGACTCACCTACAAAGTCTACGTGAGAGTTATTTAGCGAGACTTTTTCACCGTGTACACAGTCCAATGCAGCTAGATCGAAAACTCTACGTCAACTCTACGCTCTATTTTGCTCTACGGAGACGTATGGTAAAGTCTTGACAAAGAATTTCATTACAGATTGTTAAATTTTTAAATGGCTACGACATTAAATCGTATATTCGATGCAAGCACACCATTTCAGGTACATTTAGAACGTAGCCAAATAATGTATCGGGAATCATTCTCTTATTCTCATTGGCATTTCAATGGCTTTTCCAATAGCCTGGCAACAGTCGTTGCTTGAGTTATCTGCTGTTCTGTTAGAGCGTCAGGCCATTTGCTAAACTTGGTGAATACCTATATATGGGGCGTTCCATACCAAAACGGACAGGGTTCACACTTCTTGTGTTTGATTTGTCTCAAATTTTTAGGGTTGATGCATAAACATAAATAATAAATAAATATAAAATTTGAGCTTGAGTAATATATTTTTAAACACTTTATAGCACAAAAACAAAAACAAATCGATTTAGTAGTTTTCCAAATATCTCGAGAATGGGGCGAGACAAAAATTAAAAACCAAATCACACGTAAACACATCAAAATTCTTTATGAAAAGAAATATTTTTAAAACTTTTTTTTGTCTTGAAACAGTTTTCACATACACATTTTTTGATAAAATAAAAATAGGTTTTGAAAAAAAATTTTTGAAAATCACAATGGTAGCTCTGAGTATTGTGCAATATTTAAGTATCGTATTATGGGGTGCACTCTACAATAATTTGAGTTATGAATTTTTTTTACACCGAAGTTGAGTAAAATGAGTACATTACAAATTTACAATTTTTTAAATTTATTTAAGAATTTTTTTTTGAGTATGCAGTAGCCCATTCAAATCTAGTATAATAAATTTTTTCCGCGCTCCGTTCTCGAGATATTTGGATAACTATTAAATCGATATGGTTTTGTTTTTATGCTGTAAAGTTTTGAAAAATGTATTAGTAAAGCTCAAATTTCATATTTATTTATTATTTATGTTTATGCATCAACCCTAAAAAATTTTGAACTTTTTTGTTAAATCAAAAACTTGAAGTGTGAACCCTGTCCATTTTGATATGGAACGCAGTAGTTTGGCTGGAACTGCTCGGAGAAACTCCTTTCAAGGGAATTTTAAATATTAAAGATTGCTAATGTGAGTCCAAAAGTACACATAGTAACGAAGAGAGAGGTTGGCATGTTTAATTTTTAGGTACATTTGTCTACTTTTAGGTACAATTTTTTCGGCAAATAAGTACAATTTGAAAATTTAATTCTTGTCCATATTGCGAAAACGTATTTTATGACAACATCAAATAGGTGAATGCTGTCAAATCGACGAAGGGTTAGCGCTCCGCTGATGGCGCCAACTATATTTTCTACATCGTGGCTTTGATATGAATACATATATACATACAACAAGTGTTGACAACAATTCGAGATAATTAACTCTAGGCGAGTGGTAACTATTGCCTACCGTGTACACAGCTTGTAGAGTACGAGATAGAGAAAAGTTGAGATTTCTCTATTTTGCCTCTGGCTAGAGTGAATATCTCCTAGAGTTGCTCTACCATGTAAACTTAATTGAGAGAGGAGATTTTTATTTCAGTAAAACTCTAGAGAGATTTCTCTACCATGTACGCTTACCTTAATATCGCCAGTTCGTTATTGCGAATGGAAGGGAGGCGGACGCGAGCGCGACGTCGAACGCGGCGAGGCGTGGCGGCGACGCTGAGCACTTCCAAAATTGTAGACTTTCAAATCCGTCCATTTAACTTGCTCATGTACTACTTTTTGTCAAATGTAACTACACTAAGCGAAATAGTTATATGGGCACTCAAACAAATAAGTTTTTTTTTATAATAAAACAATCATTGGTATCTCTTTTTATCTTTCAACAAAAATTGGCAAAACGATAGCAAGAATAAAACATGTTAAAGGTATTACTTCAGCCTTTTATTGTAAAAATTTAAACGTTTTCAAGAGCGTAAAAGGAAATAGATATATGGGACAAAATTAATATTGAATTCATTCTTAAGAAAAAGAACATAAAATAATATTCAATAGCTTGTATGTCCTCCCTTGTTTATTGTGACTGATACTAGCCGGCGTGGCATGGAATTTACGAGTAACTGAAGGACAATTAGGTCGATTTTTGTCCATTCTTCTTGAATAGCTTTTTTGAGCTGCAATAGGGTATACAATTGGCGTCCACCTTTATAAACTTCTTTGCTAAGAATGCTCCAGAGGTTCTCCATTGGATTTAGGTCTGGACTAACTGCAGGCCACTTCAGCACAGGAATATTTTTAGACGCGAAAAACTCCTATGGATTGGAGCATTGTCCTGTTGATACGTCCAAGACTCACCGTGAAATTCTTCGGAAAAATTCAATAAAACGTCATCCAATAGTTCAATGTAATTTTTTGCGTTCATCTTATGAGAAATAAAACAAATTGGCGTCTCGCCGAGGTAGCTAAAAGCAGCCCAGGTCATAAGAGAGGCCCCGTGGAAGTTTCGGGAGTGGCGGATTTGTCGAGGCTCGCGAATATCTCTCCAATACTTTTTACAACCATCTGGCCCATCGAGATTACATTTTTTTTCATCGCTAAAAATGATGGATTGCCATTCATCATCCCAGAACTTATGATTATCGGCGAATTCGAACCGAGCTGCCTTGTGGCGTGGCGTAAGCTTTGGTTTAGCCAGTCGATTTTGGTATTTTAAATTGGAATCTTCACTCAAAATTTGCTGTATTCTACTCTTCGTAATATTGAGAGAAAGTTCATTTCTAATTTGGTTAGGGCTGATGTTTTCATTGACAGCCAACCGTCTTATCTCTCTCTTACACCTGTCGTCAATCTTAGGTTTCGGACCAGTTCTTTTAATTTTTCCGAACCCATTGGGATTTTTGAAAAAATTTTGAAAGCTCAAACGTAACGAAGCGAAAGAGTAAATAATTTAAAACTACCGCTAGTTCGTGCATACATTTGTGTGTATTATAAGGCGACTCAAGAAAATAGTATGCAGATATTTTAGAAGAAAAATTAAGAACTTGGTTTGTTCCATATAGCTATTTCGCTTAGTGTATGTCGACTATTTTGCTTTATTACTCAGTTGTTAAGTTTAAAAGTTGGTCTTATTGCTCAACGAGAAGTTATATAAAGCAAATTTGCGTTATTGCCGTTTGTGTTATTTCAATTGAATAGCAAAAGTGGTAAAAAATTGCGTTTTTGCAATATTTGAGAATTTCTAGCAAGAAGACATATGGTGATAGAACCTTCCATTTAGGTACAAATTAAAGCTAGAGCTCTTGACTACTATCCCTGAAAATACCATCCCTGCACCTTGACCTGATAGTCAATTATAGTCATTTATTGAGTAATAAACTTTATTGAGTAATAAACAAATACTGGAAAATTGTGCTATTGAAAAAAAATTTTTTTTTATATCAAAATCAGGAAAATGAATTAGCAACAAGAGTTTACGGGATGTACATAGCTCGGCGGTTAACGCTTCTGACTTTGAACATCGATTACGCAGGTTCGATCCCTGCTGAAGTCTAGAAAAAAGAAGTCTGATGAGAAGATGTGGTGATCTCCGAAATAGCTGCTATAACTTCTACCGCTTAAACTTTGTTGCTTTTTAAATTTTTCCTAATAAACAATCGTGGTAAAAAGCTCAATAAAAATACTATAAAAAAAAATTAAATCAGTTTTTGCTGTTCAGTAAATGACTATAAGTGACCTTAGATCAAGGTGCAGGCATGATATTTTTAAGAATTGTACTCGAAAGTTCAAGCCTTAATTTAAGCCTACGTGGAAGGTTCTAGCAACTTTTGTTTAATTGCGGTAGGTACCCAAATTGCCTATAAGTGAATATCAAGTCCCGGTGCAGGAATGGTATTCTCAGCGATAGTCGAGAGTCTTAGCTTTAATTTAAGCCTAAGTGGAAGGTTCTGGCCCCTTCTATCTTTTTGCTAGAGCTTCTCAAATATTGAAAAAAAGCGATTTTTTGACAGTTTTTTGTTGTTCAATAAATAACTAAGTGATCATGGAATTTTATGTTTTTAAGTTATGACAGTATTGAAGTAAATGAGCGACAGACTCACAAATATATATATCTTTTGTGTTAATCTAAACTTTCCATATCCTTATGAAAATATTGAAAAACGTTTTTCAATAGCATATTTCCTGTTTTAAATGCCTTATAACACAAAAGACTTTTCATTCCACCAAAAGCATTTTCAAATATTACAAACATGCATATTTCTCGCAAGGCGTTCCTGAAACAAAGCAGTACAGCCACTCGCGATGTTGATTCGTTGCTGTCTCGACTAAACGATCTAACAAAATATAGGGAAAGCGTCGTCTTTAATATCGGCAAATCGGACATAGCCCGGTTTGTATCAATTTTGTCTGCATGCTTTCTAATATGTTGAAACTATTGCTGGAAAGCCTTAAAATGTTTGCATGGAACGCAGCATATAACACAGAGGATATTCTGCATTATCATCAATTGCTTCACTATATATATAAAAAATATGTAAAATTTTACATACAGGCAGGTGGGGTAAATGGCCCAATAAACAGGTGAAGTAATAAAACGGCTTTCTCGCTTTATTTTCAGACATTCGCTGCCTCACAGTCACATTTGATAGGCAAATTTTCAAATAAGGTAGTGTCAAAATCTTTCTTCTTACCCTAATATTACTTCACCTGGTATAATTCCACCATGCGTGTGGTGCATGCAATAACACCATACGCAATAATTCCCCTTACTTAGACATTAAAAAGCAGTTTCAGAAGTGTAATTTTATTATTATTCTTTTTTCTAAATGGTTATAATGCCAGCAGTGCATAATTGCGAACAGATGAGGCGGCGGACCGCCGCGACGCTGGGCACTTTCAAAATTGTATACTTACAAATCCGTTCATTTAATTTGTTCATGTACTACTTTTTGTCAGATGTAACTGGGTGACTACCCACATATGTGCACTATTTTGCTTTATTACTCAATTGTTAACCCTTCGTTGCATAGAATTGCATATATGCAATGTAAACTTTTTATAGGTTTGGCAACCACGTCTTTCTTTAATTTACAGTTATTTTTTCTTAAGGCGACTCTTTGAGGCTTTGTCATTTAATATTTGGCAATAGTTTGTGAAAATTCATCAACACGTGTACATATACGCCGGAAAGGTTAGGCAGATTTCAAGCGTGCGAATTTTTTTTTTCTAGTTATTTGTGCTAATTTTGTAAAGTACTGTGAATGAAAGTGAAACGCTGCAGTGCGGACGTGTTTTCTATCGCTCTGCTCTTTTACGATTTTCTAAGATAACGAGTGACTATTCAATGATGTTAATGTGGTGCATAAACTGTATACTGAGACAGAGACTCTAATATATCATTTAATTAAAAGTTTCAACAATAATTTCACTAAAATGCCTTGCATATGTGGCCAAAAGTTGATCGTAGTACTCAAACAAAAGTGCTGTGCGCAAAGTGAAAAGAGTTTTATCACTTGCATTGTGTTGGTCTTAAGCCAGCTGATCTCGAATTTCTGCCATCTTCCGCTAAGCCGTTCTTTTGCAAAGATTGTATGGATGAGCGCCGCTTTTCCAATCGCTCGCCTCCGCCCTCTGCTGGTCTAAAAGAGATCCCTCACGCTCAATCTGGTGTCAATTCTAACTTAATTAACTCTTACAATAGCAAAATGGTTGAAAATTCTAATGAACAATCTGATATACAAGTTATATTGCATACTGTCGTAAAAGAAATTGCTGCACTTAGAGCAGAAAATGCGCGCGTTCTATCTGTAATAAATGCTTTGCATGACGAGAAAAAGCAGTTAACAAACACAGACATTCTCCATGCAGAAATTCGTTCGATGCAGAGCAAACTTAACAACAAAGATGGTGTTAACAAAAGCAAATTTGCCGCTAGTACAGCTAGTCAGACTATTGTGAGTACTTCTCTCTCAGCTTCTTTATGTGGCTCTTCGCCTGCTGCTTCTAGTTCTTTTGCTGTATACTGCTCTGCGCCGTACTATAGGCAAAACACGAGTTTTTTTTTCAAAATCGTAGATCTTCGCTTAGAAAAAGAGATAATGGAATGAAAATTTTTTTATCGTGAAGATAAATGATCATATAATATAGGAAAACTTTTGAACCTGCTTTTTCTCATGTTGACGTAGATATTAATCGAAGAAAATTATCCATAGTAAAATAATAATAAAAAAAAATAAAATAAAAAAATAAAGAATAAAAATAAATAAAAAGTACGTTGATAACATATTGAGAACCATTTTGCCTCTGCCTTGGAAGGGTTAAAAAGCGTTTCATATATAACAGACTCTGAATTAAAGGGTTAAATGCTGCACTTTCGTAAAGATATCGACCAGTATAACCATTTTTGTTATATACATTTTTTTGTGAAAGCTGATAGTTTACGAGTTATTAGAGTGTAAAGGAAGCTTTTTTTTTTCCAATCTGGCCACTCGGGTACAGTATCCAATGTCCCAAAAATCGAGTCTTAAGATAAAATAAAGAGAAATCTTTCAGAAACAGTGCTAATGGTATATTAAATATAGATTTCCTAGTGGAATGGGAGCCAAAATCCAAAATCAAAAAAGTGACATTTTGAACGGTATTTACGGGTAAAGTTATTGCTGTTGTAACTTCTCTATAGTTTCCCTATATTATATGATCATTTATCTTCACGATAAAAAAAATTTCATTCCATTATCTCTTTTCTAAGCGAAGATCTACGATTTTGAAAAAAACTCGTGTTTTGCCTATAGTGCGCCGTCGTCAGCTGTGCCTTAGGCTATCTGCACACTTGTCGTCCAATCATAGTTGCGTTATCGTCTCGCGATGAAATTTTGAGCCGAGCACATGCATTTCAAAGGAGATCTGCTCACTTATCGTTATCGGCTAGTTATCGGCAAATCGTAGAAGACGCATAAACGGATAAGTACGGCACTGTCGTTTGCTAATCGTTGTGCACGCATTGTTTGTTTACATTTTATGGGGAAAAATTAGCATTAAAATTGCATACAAATTAGTATTTTTTGCATAAAATCTGTGGAAATTATTAAAAAGTGGATAATTGCATTCAAATTCCATAAATGTGAGCGTTTTAACTATAAAATATGACGAAATTGTAAAAAGTCTCTGTGCGCATGCACAAAACACATTTCAGAAAAAGAAAAGAGATATACTGAAAAAACGATATCTAGAATTGTTGCAGCACAGTCGATATTTTAAAAATTGCAGGTTTTTGTAAATATTTCGCGATAATATCAACCAGAAAAACAGAAAATACCAGCTCCAAGTGAATTTTTAGACGCCAAATGAATTGAAATATCACGACCGAGTGTGCGAAAGTGTAGTCGTCATGTAATCGTTGCATCATGATTGTGACGATGAAGCAACTATAATTGGACGACCAATGTGTAGAAAGCCTTATGCTTCTTAGAATGCAGAAAGCGTGTCGACAAACACGACGAGTGTTACATTTGATGTATCCGTATCGCGTCAGATGGCTGCGCCGCAATCTACTCAAACTACCATAGCTAATACTGCACACTCACGTACGGCGATATTAGAACCACTCTCCTTTGCTGGTGCTGCTGCATGCCCGTTTCGTTGTCGACTGCTTCTACTCCATCTAACGAGTACCAAAACTCTGAGTGGAAACTCGTAACTAAAAGAAATCGCAATAAGTTAAAGCAACCACTAGTCATTGGTTCCAATAATAACACTGAACTGTGTGTTGTTTCGGAGATTAAGTGGGTACATATTTCCTCCTTCTCGCCTAGTGCTACAGTCGCTAATATTTTAGCTTATGTGTCGAAACATGCAGTTGTTAATGAAAAGTATCTGGCTTGCTATATGCTTATCAAGAAGAGTACCAGGCTGGATGATCTTAAAAAGTCAATTTTAAATTGGGGTATCAGAAGAGTTCTATGAAAAGGTTTTAAGCGCCAACATTTGGCCTAACAATGTAAAGGTTCGGCCGTTCCGTTTGTTTTCAAAAGACGGGACAGAGCTGAGAGCCATAGAGGATTCTGTTTCAGTTGATGCTTGTGCCAAAAATCTTAAAATCTATTTCCAGAATGTTTCATTTCTGACATGCGAACTAAATGCAAAAACCTCCTACAGGTGAGCTCACACTTAGATTACGATATTTTCGTTCTTATTGAGTCCTGGCTAAATGAGGATTTCCATGACAACGAGTTCTTCGACCCGAACATCTAGTATGTCTATCGCAAAGACCGAGATCCCGTGAGAACTGCACTCTCCAGAGGTGGAGGAGTTCTTATTGCCGTTCGACGGAGGTATCGCTCAACGCTTTCGCCGCTCGAAAATGGAGACTCCCTATTGGACCAACTGTGTGTTGCTGTATATGGTACCTCAAAACTTTTTATTTGTGCCTCCTATGATCCTTCCTCTGGTGCTGATTTACTCTATATGGCTCATTTGGATAATATTTTAGATCTAGTATCAAAATGTACTATTGATAATTTTTGTGTTCTAGGTGATTTCAACCTCTGTAATATTGAGTGGGCGTATATGGATGCAAGTTTTGCCCTATTTCCTAGAGAAATTACTAGTTTCTCGGAGTCATATGTAGTTGACAGTCTGTTAAGCATTAATCTTACTCAGATAAATTGTTTTATAAATAAAATTTCTAAAATTTTAGATCTTATCTTTATAAGTGAAAATATCAGTTTTCACTGCAAGAATGCTTCGACCTCTTATCGGGCCCGGTCTATGTCATGTTCCACTGATACTACTGTTGGAAATTTACCATTTTAAAGCTGTTCGTGAAGTCAACCACATTACTAGTTTTTGTTATAATAATTGCAACTTTGAAGTAATCAATAGTGAAATTTCTCAGCTAGACTGGGACTCGATATTTGCTGGAGTCGAAGTTGACGAATGTTTTAATACTTTTAAGCATATGGAAATCGAAATCTGTTTTATGACTATACATGTTCGGGACGGGGTGAAATGGGGGCCGGGAATTCCTCTTGAACTCCGCGGCAACCGAGTGTCGAGGAGGAGCCGAATCCCTAAAGTCCTTCGAGGTTGAATCAAACAGCAAAAAATCGCTCAAAAATGAAATGAAACACTTCACACTTTTCACTATTATATGTATATATATTGAGTGCCTAACGGCCACTTTATTATATATATATATGTATATAAAAAATGCGGTAATAAAAATATATAAAATGTATTAATAATTAGAGGACCTTACTTGAGTGATCGGAGTTCTCTTCCAAAGTGGCAGAGTGTTGGGTGATCGCAGAAGGCAAAACCCAGCATCCGAGGGCAGTAACAGGACTCGAGAAAAAGGAACTCGAGTAACGAATAACTGTTCCCGCTTAGATCACAGCGACATCTACAAGTGAAATCCTCTAATCAATAAACGTATTTAAGGTGAAGGGGGTTAGCGTAAACATGCCGCCCGCCTTGCAGTGTCGCTGCAATAAACGTAACTAGAGCATTAACAATTCATTTAACTATTTACAATTCATTTTAACATTTACAATTCATAAATTCATTAAAAATTCATTTTTGATTTTCAGGCCAATTGCTTCTAGTAGTCCACTAATAGATGGTGCCTCCCGAGATCATCCACCCGAACATTGTGTTCTGTGCCGTTGGTCGAGTGGGGGTCGCTGGCATGAGTCCCGTACGCAGGATCATTGCGTATATTTCGGCTCCTAGGACTAGTGATACGGCGCTAGATTTGTGGAAGCCCGGGTCGGCCAGCCGAAAATTGTCGAACTCGTTGGTGATCCTGGCGCCCAGCGTGCGAGCGGGGGTTACCCGAGGGAGGCCTGGTTGTACGTCGGCGCAGACCTCCAGTCTGTCGTGCCATCCTCGAAGCGGAGTAGCAGGGTAGCAGCTGGAGTCGGCGCGTCAGCTGTAGCGATATGGTCGACTTGGGTTGCCCTGGATCGATGATAGCTCGCACCTCTTGCGTCCTGCCACGGGTTATCACCTTAACCGCTACTCTGGGTGTGAGGACAGATAGCCTAGGAGCGCTACGGGCCGTTCCCGTGATCCGCTCTCGGGCGTCTCTCACACCACGGCGGTGGGGTTGTTGCTGGGGTCGCTGTTGGCGTCGGTGTTGACGTCGGTGTGCGCCTCGGCGCTTCGACCTCGTTGCTGGGGCTCGCTGCACTACCGACCGGACACCCGACAGAGCAGGTCTGAATGCCGGCGGTGCGCTAAGCTCGGGATCATCATCCGATGCTGGTTGGAGGTCTTCTTCATCGGCGTCGATTTCCAGCACCTCGCCTTCGTCGCTCGTTTTCGGGAGATGCGCAATTCTTCGCCGTGTGATGCGCCGACAGGCAGTTGGCGCAGTGGCGGTGCACGAGGACAGCACGCAGTCTCTCGGCCGGTTCCATCCTGCGCATCTCGCGACAAAAAGCCAGGCGGTGGTTGCTGCGGCACACTGGGCAGCGGTATTGGCCCTTGTGAGTTTTGGTGTTGCTTTTGGTTGCACGTACCATTTTGGGTTATTGAGTTCTCTAAAGAGAGATACGATTATTATTTTGATTGGTCAATGTGGCAAAAGTACCAATTTTACAATTGGTCGAGTTATGATTCCGCGTGCCGTTCGTATTTATATGACTCGTACTCGGCTGTCCTGACCTGAAAAGACCCTAATTACTCTGCCAAGTCGCCATTCATTTGGGGGAAGGTTATCCTCTTCAACGACGACTAGATCGTCAACTTCGAGGTTTCGTTGGGGGGAGTGCCATTTTACTCTCTTCTGCAATTCCTTCAGGTATTCTGCTTTCCACCTTCTGCAGAATGTCTGGTGAATCGCTTTGATCTTTTGCAACCGGTAGTAGCGGGGTGCCAATTAAAAAGTGTCCTGGGGTTAGAGGTTCCATTGATTCCGCGTCTTCAGAGATGGGGCTGATTGGTCGTGAATTAAGACAAGATTCGATTCTTGCCAGAAGCGTGGAGAGCTCCTTAATGGTAAAGCGCATGTTGTTCGCTACCTTCCTGAAATGCATCTTGAAGCTTTTTACCCCCGCCTACCAGAGCCAAACCCCCCCCTGTGAGGTGCTCCTGGAGGTATAAAATGCCACGTAATGCCCTGATGAGCGTATGTCTGGGTTGTGCTGTTGGCCGCTGCAGAGACAAAGAGTTTAAAATCTTGTTGCAATGCCTTATTTGCCTCTACAAAGTTGGTTCCATTGTCCGAATACACATTTTGCGGGCAGTCGCGTCTAGACACGAAACGCGCAAAAGCTGCTAAAATGTGGCGGTGGACAAATCGCTGGTGGCGTCCAAGTGTATTGCTTTTGTCGCAAAACAGAAGAAAACGCAGACATAGCCCTTAGTAATGCGACAAGCTCGACCCGTGAAACTCCATATTTCAAAAGGACCGGTGAAGTCGACTCCAGTGTTGGTGAAGGGTCTGGATACCTCAGTTCGTTCCGGTGGTAACGCTGCCATCAACTGTTCCTGCGCCTTCTTTCTGTAAATAACACAAACCTTACAGTTATGAATTGAATTTTTAATAAAGTTTTTCATTCGCACTATCCAGTATTCGGACCGTAAAATTCTCAACATGAGCTGGTTGCCTTCATGCAAGGAAATCAGATGTGTGAATTTTACGAGCAATCTTGAATACTGGAATTCGTACAGGAGAATTATTGGATACCGTTCACTGTAATGTAAGGTCGTCACGCCTCGGATGCCAAGATCCGCTGGATTATCCGCAGAGTCCACATGATTCCACCCCGATACTCCAACCAGCTCATCAATTTTTGCGACTCTATTAGCTACAAACGTTGTCCATGTACATGCCGGTTTCCTCAGCCATGAGAGTACGATCGTGGAGTCGGTCCATTTGTATATTACTGGCTGCGTGACTTCAAACTGCGGAATAAAAGTATTAATTAATTCGGCCAGTAATAATGCTCCGCAGAGCTCTACCCGGGGGAGAGACACCGTTTTTATTGGTGCTACTTTTGTTTTACCCACCAGCAAGTTTATGTGGGGCGCATTGTTTGATGCGCGATCGCGTACCCTATATATAGTGCGGCTGCATATGCCTTTTTAGAGGCATCGCAGAATCCATGGAACTCTACTTCGTCCCATGGCGTAAAATGGGTCCATCGGGGGATTTTTATCTTCTGAATATGCTCATAGTTATCCCGAAAGGTTTCCCAACGTAGCAGTAAATTTCGGGGTAGACTGTCATCCCTGTCTATTTTGGTTAGCCAGATCTCCTGCATGAAGATCTTTGCTACCACCACAATTGGCCCGAGCCATCCAGCTGGGTCGAACAATTTTGCTACGCAGGATAAAACCTCTCGTTTGGTATACTCTTGCTTCCGGGGGATCGGCTGTAAGGTGAAGTGTCTCACTCATGTCGTCAAGCTCCAAGAAATTCTCCTTGTATATGTGCGCCTTGGGTAGTCCTGTCAAAATCTTACAATTGGAAGTCCACTTTCTTAGGGGGAAGCTGGCGGTGTTAAGAGCTTCAATTACCTCATCTCGCATTTGTATTGCAGTTGTGCAATCGTGGGTTCCAGCCAGGACGTCATCGACATACATATACTGCTTCAAAATCTTTGCTGTCAGTGCCAAATATGGAGCGCAGTTTACTCCAAACGTCACGGTCTTAAGTTCGTAATCCTTAAGTTCTTCGTCCGGGGATTCTCTGAAAAGAATTCTTTGAAACGGGGTATGCTCCTGTTGAAGCATTATTTGCCTATACATCTTCTCGGTGTCTGCATTAAATACGTATTTGAACAAGCGCCACTTTAAAAGTAAGCAAACCAAATCCGCTTGCAGAATAGGCCCGGAGTATAATATGTCATTTAAGCTGATTCCATTTGACGTGGGACAAGACGCGTTAAACACCACTCGCACCTTCTTTGTTATGCTGTACGGTTTCACGACGACGTGATGTGGTAAGTAATACGGCCTGTGCGCTGGTTGATGCGCTGCTTTCTTCACGGGGCACATATGGTTGAGCTCGATATACTCCTTCAGAACCCGGTGGTATTCCGTTTTGAACTCCGGTTTCCTGATATAACCGGCCTCGCTGCGCAAGAATTGCCGTGCTGCTCCAGTCCTTGAAAAGCCGAGGTTAATTTCGTCTGGGAATTCCCGACGAAAGGGTGGAGCCACCACATACCGTCCTTGCTCATTCCTCGTGGTCGTCTTCGCGTACAACTCCTCACAAAGTGCATCTTCGGGGGTAATTTTCCTTTTGGTGGAAACTTCTAACTCCCAAAACCGAGTTAGCTGAGGGGTTGGAGTGTCTGTGCCATAAAACACAGAAGTAGCGAAGAGTTGGCCTTCTGTGGAGCTGAAGTTCGATGTAGTAATGGATGATCCCTCTGATGCAGCTCCAACAATTAAACGGACTCTTCCAATCCTTCGCGATGTGTGAATACGCTAGGCAGTTCATACACAAGTTGTGTTTTCTGACTAAGTTGAGGCGATCCTCAACTTTCATTGCCAGAAATTTGGGGCAGCCCTTTAGTGCATGAGATTGTTCGGGGCATAATCTGCATGCGGGCTGCGAAAACTGACTGTGTTGTGCATACACCTTCCTTTCGTACATCGTTGCGGGTTGGCGATTAGGTACAGGCTTTACTGCTCGTGCACTTCGGATAGCGGACACCGTTTCTATCGTCTGGAACCGACTTGTGAGAAAGCTGTCTAATTCCTCCCACTTTGGAATTTCCGCCTTTCTCACAAGCCTTCTTCCCACAACGCCAGCGTGGTATCCAGTAACCGACTCGATACTAAGAACACAAAGATCGCATCCCAGTTCTCGATATCAATCCCGTATATTTCTAAAACCGATATACAATTATTAACTGCCCGTTGTAAATTTTTAATTTCCGTACCGCGTTCGCTCGTTACCGATGGTAGGTTAAAAAGCGTTTTTAACTGGCTATTTACCATTATCCTCTTATTTTCATAGCGGTCGGATAAATTTTGCCAAGCAGTCGTGAAACCGTCGTTAGTTAAAGGCGATTTTTTCACGATATCTTTCGCCTCACCACGTGTCTTTTGATTCAAGTGGTACAATTTCTCTATCGGGGTCAAACGCGAATTGTTAATGTAAATTGCGGTAAACAAATCGCGGAACGATGGCCAAGACATGTAAAAAATTTCTGTGTCACATGGAGGTAAGTGGATGCTCGAGCGGGCTGGGGGTTCAATCTCGCGATTTACCGGATTGACTGTCGAACTACTCTGCTGCGTGAATGTCAGGTTATGAGCCGTCTCTCCCATCAATGCACCGCATTGCAGCCTGACCTGTTTCGTCGTCCGACACCTTTTTCGAGTAGTTATCGAACGCATCCTTCACCTTGACCCAGAGCGCCTTCAGTTTCTCCTTTTGGATCTCCAGCGAAAAAATTGAATAGCTGCTACACGGCATGTTGAAGCCCGCTTCGAATTCCAACAATGCAACACACGCCCGCGAAAAATCATTAACATTGGCCATCTTTTGAAAATAAATTTAATTAAAACGAAAAATTTAAAAACAAACGTCAATTGTACCACTGAGCCTCGGGGTAAATTACTATTTTCGCAAATTATCGACAACGACGTTAAAAAATTGATAAAACAACGTACTATCAATTAATTTAATTAAAACGAGAAATTGAAAAACAAACGTCAATTGTACCACTGAACCTCGGGGTAAATTACTATTTTCGCAAATTATCGACAACGACGTCAAAAAATTTATAAAACAACGTACTATCAATTAATTTAATTAAAACGGAAAATTTAAAAACAAACGTCAATTGTACCACTGAACCTCGGGGGAATTTACAATTAATGCGAATTATAAACAACGACGACAAAAAAAAAATACTATCGCAATAAAAAGGTGTGGAAAACGTGTATAGAGAATTTTCTTTAATATATTTAAAAATTCAGTTAATATACACAAACTATATTCAAAATAGGTTTTATTTATTAAGATTATGGCTCGCGAAATTCCACGGGTTATTTGTACTAAGCTTATATCAAAAGAGTTTCCTCTCAGTGTACCGCACAACCTGAGGGATTCTTATGTGAAAAAAAATCTATATAATGTGGTCCGTATACGGGCCTTCTGCCCCAACCACTTTTTCTCAATATTTAAAAAATCACGTCAAACACTTTGAAGGTGGCGCGGTATAAAACTCAGAAAAAATGTTTAGAAAGTCTTTATTTAATTTATACAACAACAAAGAAGCTAAACAAAATTCAATAATTGAGGTTGTCGAAACTTCGACGACTTAATTTAGTTTTTGCTCACAACACAAAACAAAAAACACCTTTTTTGTAACGGACGCTGAGTTCCGCAATTCGTGGCACAATTTCACTTTCTTTGTTTCCTTTCTTTTTTTTTACATAAAAACACAACAGTATTCCAAAAGAATTCCTGCTATTCCTCCACCACTTTTTTACCGGTCGAATTTCGCGAAAAACGGTTTATACGTACCCCGATACCGTTTAATTTTCGGAAATATGTTTTTAAAAAATATATGTATGTATATATATTGAAGGGGTGTATGTGGTACTCACGTACGGCCTTATGCAATTTCCTCACCCCTTCGCGAATATACGTGCCAAATTGAAAGGCTTACCTTATCTTGCAGCTTTCTCTGTTGGCCACTAATGGGGCTGTTCTCCTGCGGTGGACCACTTGGTGGGGGCCTTGTTGCTGCGAACTTGCTATCGCGGTGGACCACTTGGTGGGGGCCTTGTTGTTGAGAACTTGCTATCGCGGTGAACCACTTGGTGGGGGCCTTGTTGTTGCGAACTTGCTATCGCGGTGGACCACTTGGTGGGGGCCTTGCTGGTGCGAACTTGCTATCGCGGTGGACCACTTGGTGGGGGCCTTGTTGTATTTGTAGTTGCAGTTGCTGCTGTTGGAGCGCTGGCAAATTTATGGTTGTAGTCGCTGCCGCTTTGGCTGGAGCACTGGCAAATTTGTGGTTGCAGTTGCTGCTGCTGGAGCACTGGCAAATTTATGCACTATATTTAAAACGCCCTCGCTTTGTGTTCCGCTGCTACAAATAAACACAATTAGTACTCCAAATATACTTACCAATACTTATTTAACCGGTACTCCAGCTGTTGGGGTGTCCTTGCCCCGCAACTCTGCTGCTCCTGCTCCACGGGGTAGAATAAATTGCTCCAACCGAGTTTGTACCACTTACCTCGTATGTAGGGTATTTTCCTCGTGGTAATATATAGGAGCAATTCGATTGACCGACGTGTTACCCTTGTTGCTGGGTTTAAGAAATTTTTAAGCACTATTTTGCTGGTATTTACCCACAAGCACAACGGAAAAATGCGTTTTAGCAACATTTGCTAATTAGTGGGGTTGTACGTATTTCACGCGTAAAATGAAATAGTTTTCGGGAAGAAACGTATTACTTGGAATTTTCCCAAAAGAAATCACAAAAAAAACACGCATTTTCGCAAAGAGCTCGATTAAAATTTATTTCTTGGTTATTTTTATTTTTTTCTTTGGGTGCGTAAGGAAACGTCAAATTGGTGGGGGTCTTCACCAAAGAATGTAATAAAAAACAAAAGTTGGTGGCGGGTTTCACCAATGAATGCAATATAAAAAACTTTAAGATATGTTTAATTGCACACGATTCGACGTGTACAAGAAAATAAAAAACGTGTTAACGCGATAAAAATTCTCATTTATGAAGGCAACTTGGCAGTTTATGAAAAATGTTTATTTCTTCGAAGTTTTATAACTTATTTTATTTTTAAGCAAATGTGGGTCAACCACGAGAAACTTCAAGCCGATCCGGCTCGAAGGACCATGTTCGGGACGGGGTGAAATGGGGGCCGGGAATTCCTCTTGAACTCCGTTGCAAACGAGGGTCGAGGAGGTGCCGAATCCCTGCAGTCCTTCGAGGTTGAATCAAACCGCAAAAAATTACTCAAAAATGAAATGAAACACTTCACACTTTTTACTATTATATGTATATATATATGAGTGCCTAACGGCCACTTTATTATATATATATATATATGTGTATGTAAAAAAATGCTGTAATAAAAATATGTAAAATGTATTAATAATTAGAGGACCTTACTTGATTGATCGGAGTTCTCTTCCAAAGTGGCAGAGTGTTGGGTGATCGCAGAAGGCGAAACCCAACATCCGAGGCGAGTAACAGGACTCGAGAAAAAGGAACTCGAGTAACGAGTAACTGTTCGCGCTTAGAATACCGTGAAATCTACAAGTGAAATTCTCTAATCAATAAACATATCTAAGGTGAAGGGGGCTAGTGTAAACAATACCGAAAACAGAAATTATATTCGTAAATTCGAGTCGGACATTAAATCGAACCCGAAGGCTTTTTGGCGTTATGTCAAGTCTAAGAAATCGTGTTCCAGTATTCCCTCGAATGTTTTCCTTAATGGTGCTCATGCTAATTCCTCCTTAGAGGCGGCAAATCTCTTTGCTGATTTTTTTAGTTCTAATTACGAGAATGACTCGTATCCTGATAATGATGATCCCTCACTTATTAACTCCCCGATTAATTTTGGAGCACTAACCGTAACGCTTGTTGATGTAATACTGGTATACTGCATATTAAATCATCATCGCAAACTGATGTTGATGGATTTTCCTCCTGCCTTTTAAAGAATTGTCTGGCTTTTGCGTACCCACTTCTTTTAATCTTCAATAAATCCCTTGAATGTGGTAAATTCAAACTATAGGCTAATTTCTAAGTTATCAACAGTTTAAAAATTGTTTGAATTCGTGATAAAAGAAAAATTATATTTCGCAACCAAGAGGTTAATTTCAGTCAACCAGCATGGTTATATGTCGGGCAGGTCCACTGTCACTAATCTCGCTACTTTTTTCCGATTTCTGTCTGTCTGCTTTCAATAAACGTACTCAAGTTGATACCATCTATACTGACTTTTCAAAAGCTTTTGATAAAGTTAGTCATTCTCTTTTAATTGCTAAATTAGCCAGTCTCGGTTTTCATTCTGTTTTTCTCTCTTTGGTAAAATCCTACCTTTCGTCGCGTAAGGCACTTCGCACATTAAGCTCCTAATCACAGTAGTGTAATCGTTTCGGCATACTAAAGTATAAAGCTTTTATGCCGAACCTATGTATTTCAATGAAGCTCTGTAGATTACGATTCAAAATCATGTTTGCGCCTAATCATAAAAACTTCATGAATCGAAGCGCCCAACATTGTAAGGCGCTTGCAGTTTTGAATTCGTCATTTGTTTACTTTTTTGTGTTGGAAATAAAATTTATTTGTCAATTCAATTGAAAATAATTGGAAATGAACGATTTCGTGCTAAAATTCGTGCAAATTGCATTAAACCACAAGCGTTTATGCAATATTTCGGAGCGGAATATTTGCAGAAGTGCGTGTTGCGAAAGAACGGCCAAAAAATGTGTTATGTGTAGAAAGTGTTTATTAGCTGGTGACTTATGCAGGGCGTGCAAGTGTTCAGAAGTCGAGCCGTCATGCATTCGTTTCGGTATGATGAAACGATTACTCTACTTTGATTAGGCGCGTAATGTGCCGAGTGCCTAAGTGTGTAGTTTTAGTTGATAACGTTTCCTCCAGGTCGTTTATCGGTAACCCTGGAGTGCCCCAGGGAAGCATATTAGGCCCCCTGCCCTTTGTTTTATTTATTGATGACATTTGCAATTGCTTCATAATAATAATAATATAATAATAGATTGGCGCTTACACATATGTTAGTGTTTGGCCGAGCTTCTCCTCCGACCGAGGGATGACCGTTGTAAAGAACAAACCTTTTTTCTAAATTTTTTTGCGATGTTGCTTTGACCAGGGATTCAACCCAGGCGTTGCGGAGTGGAAGCGCGCACTGCTTACCACTACACCACCGCGGCCGAAGCGGCATCTGGGTGTGGTTTTTGATTCAAAATGTCTGTTTCAAAGCCACATAAGCTACACTATAGCAAAATCTTATTCTATGCTTGCTCTCATTCGCCGGTCTGATTTCTCAGATCCGTATACCCTGAAATTACTATATAATTCTCTTGTACGATCGAAACTTGAATATGCTGTTTTCATATGGAGAACGTACCATGATTGCCATATCAAAAGACTTGAGACTCTCTAAATTTTGCGGATCCGATTCCCCCGTATAGTTCTAGACGCCTTCTCATAAACCTTCGTTAAATAGTAGGCGAATTATTCTTTCGCTCACATTTATATTTGATATAATAAGCGGTGCGATTGATTCTCCTTATCTACTTGAGCGTATTCACTTCAATATTCCCGTTAGGAGCCTTCGAAATCATGATATCTTTTTTCTGGAACGAGTAAGAACTACTTATGCTTCTAATTCTCCCATTTTAAGTGCTATGGAAGAATTTAACTTGTACGATTGACTTCTCTTTAACGAAATCTAACTTTAAGTTATTATTAAATCAAATGTTTATGTAGTTATTTATAAGTATCTAATAGTCTGTATGATATCTTGCATTTCTAGATTATACTAATAAATAAATAATTAATTAATTATAAAATGTGGGTACTTTTTAGAAAGTGTAAGCAAGCATTTATATAAGAGTATTTCAATGAAAATTAAGATTTTTTTTTAGATTTTGATATAAACTGAGTATAATGTAGAAATACCTCGTAAGATATGGCAAAAAGCGAGGAATGTTAAAAAAATAAAATTTGCTAAAGTTATACAACAAAAATATTAGGTGTCCCGCCGTAAGCTATTGTTTTTCACATCATATCTCGATAAATAATAGTTGTATCAAAAAAATCAATTGGTCCTTTTTTATTGACAAAGAGTCAGAGATTTATAAAAGATTTTTTATTTTTAAATTCCACTTTTCCATACGCTTGTTAATGAACAATTTAGAAAGTTGCTAAAGAAAACATGTTTGCAGGTTTTTAAAAATCTGCAAAAAATATATGTGATAGAGTGAATATCAAAGATTTAACTGACAAATTTTGAAAGGGTGTCTCGATATAGGGCCTGAGATATTAATTGTTTACTAAAGCATTGACTGATAAAAAAAAATTTTAAATATAAAGCTTGAGGCTCGTTTTCGCTTAAAAGTAGGAGAAACCCTTTGCGAAATGGGAAAAGTTTCTACACCACGCGATAGACCTTCGGAACTTATGAGAAATCTGGCTCTTAAGGTAGTGCATTTTTGAAGTCTCATATGGGTGTTTCCATACAGCCGTACGCGACATTCGTACGCTTATAGAGTAACGTAAATCTATCAAAAATAGAAGTTACAGAAAAAAAAAGATTACGGTTATGTTGCAACCCAAGGGTACTATGTTTGAGGAAAAAAATAAGCAACCTGGAAACTTTGGTGTGGAAAATATCCGTTCAATAGCAGGTGATAACGTACGCGACAAAAAAAGAAGTGGTTTTAAGGCACATATACATATATGCGAAAGTCTGCGAATCATGACAGTTTTTCTTTTCTTTAAAAATTCCTAAACTAAGCTAAATAATGTACCTTTACAATCCTTCCATTTTTTGATAGAAATTATCTCTGGTTAGTTTTTATTAAAAAAAAAATATAATAACGTACGCGACATAACGTACGCGACATAACGTACGCGACAGATTTTTCCCCCATACAATATTTTTACTAGTAACACATACTAAATAAAATTTTTTTTTTTATTTTAAGAGAAATTATCTCTGGCTAGTTTTATATTAAAAAAAAAAACAATAACGTACGCGACAAAACGTACGCGACAATTTTTCTCGTAAGTAATAAAATGTATTTATTGAGAACTCTTCTCGCCACCGTTTCATTGTTTTACAACTATTCTAAATAATTTAAATGGAAAATTTGCAGTTAACATTGGTTTTGATGTAATTGATTGAAATTTTCGTACTTACAATAACGTATGCGACAAACTTTAAAGGGTAATAAAATATATTTTTACTTCGGCGGGAAAGAAAATTTTACTGTATATCTTTAACTAGAAGAATTCTCGCTTAAGAATTGTAATCTGCATTACCTGCGACTGCCAATATACAAATGACATAGACAAACAATGTTTTTGCATAACGTACGCGACATTAGAATACAATCAGAAGCAAATCCAAATATTACCGTTATTCGAGCTCTAACTTCTCCTTTTTCTCATTTTTATAGTTAGTTGTTATTGCAAATTTGATTTTAAGATGTAATTGTAATGTTTCAAATCTCTTAATTTAGTTAATACGAAAGAGAAAATAGTTCATTTCATTAGAGAAAACTGAGTCGAAGAGACATTCAGTTTTACTCTTCCATTTTTGAGTTTTAAAATTCCAATAAACTGAAATACTTCTATAATATAAAAATTCAAGTATTTTTCTCTTAATTATTCGTCTTAAAAACCCTTTTCAGTTGTTTTTATTTTTTCTGTCCTGGTTGACATTTTCATGGAAACACCCATATATAATTTTCAAACGAACGAATTTATTTATTTATGAAGAGAAAGCACCAGCGAAGTTTGCCTATTCCTGAAAATGAAGTGCGTTTAGACCATACGGATCATTGGCCAAAGTGGGTAGTCAATCGCGTAACTTGCAAAATACCAGGTTGCCGAGGATATACCTTTGTAAAGTGCGAAAAATGTGACACAAGGTTATGCTTTAACAACAACAGCTCGGCATACATCAACTATATAATACGAAAAAATTTCTATCTTTAAAATAATTAAATCATGCAACGAAGGGTTAAGTTTAAAAGTTGGTCTTATTGCTCAACGAGAAATGAAATAAATTAAATTTGTGTTATTTCACATTCAATTGGGAAATAACACAAATTAGCGTTATTACCGTTTGTGTCATTACACCCCGTGCCGTGGTCCGATTATAGGAGCACACATATTTATGTGTTCGTCTCGGTTAGGAGGAGGTTGTTATATAAAAATAAACTATAAATAAATAAAATATAAAAATTTTTTCAGCAAGTAAAGTACAAACAAAATCAAAAAAACAAATTTTCAATCAAACTGACTTGTGTAGATCAGAGGCGTGTTTTGCAGAAGATTTTGGAGGGTATTTTAATATATCTTATTTTAGTTATTATATATCTTAGGTTTTCTATGTTATGTAAAGTTGAGAGAATGAAGTCAAATTTTCTTTTTGGTCAGTTATGATATTTTATTTCTCGGTTAAAAAATGGAACTAAACAATTTTCCAGAATGCTCGCGCATTTACTTTCATTTACTTCAAGAAGAAAATTATTTGCAACATCAATGCAGTTTCATACAATGCAGTTTTACACAGAGCAAAGACTAGCTAATATAATAGAGTATGGTTTTACTGAATAAGAAAATTAATATGACAACATTAAGGAATCACCTCTACATTCGTCCACGAATAATTGAATACGATAGTCTTTTACATTTCTCTTAGAAGTTATACTTTAGTGAAACGTGGTTTTCGTTTGACCGATTTTGCATGGACAAAAAAACAAGTTTTCGGTCGAAAACCAGTTGTAGCAACGAAAAGATGTTATCGATGTCGGTCCGAACTTGGTATAAGAATCGATTTTGAGTGAATTAGCTTTAGTAGTTATGATTTATCGCAGTTTTCGTGTTTCTGTAAACTACCATTATATGGGAAGTGGGCGTGGTTATCGCCCAATTTCAAGGATTTTCAGCAGATATGTAAGCTATAGCCTAAGCAGAGCTCTTACCGAGTTTGGTACGGATTGGTGAAGCGGTTACTGAGATACTGCATTTCATCATAAGTGGGCGGGGCTACTCAGATTTTCCAAAAATTTCTAAATAATCCTATTTTGTTCCAAAATTTTACTTCACATACCAATTTTCAACAATTTTAATACAATATTTACTGAAATATTGTAGGCTTATCTAAATTGACATTTATATAAATTTAAACGCTTGTATTCTCAAAACTATTTCTTTAATCATCACTTATATGACAGCAATGTAAATGAAAACAAATGGTTATTCCGAAATACATAACATAGTTGGGTTCGCCTTATATTCCCGCAGATTTCTAGCAACAGGACCGAAAGGTCCTAGAAAACATGACTTTTGCTTATACTATCCCGAAAACAATTTTTTTTTATTAAATGGTTTCCTGTTCTGTTTAAGCGGCCTCAAATTCACCTAAAAAGTTTAATTTTAGTGCTAAATTGATCTAAAGTAGTGTAACTATATACTGGTCGCTTTTTGAGATTTTTCTTTAATACATTTTCTAAGTAAAGAAATACCACTTATCTGCCATTTTATGCGGGCAATCTTTTTACACTACATTAGCCAAATTTCTAAGCTTTCAATTGAACAAAAAATAATGCGATATCTCCCGGGGATATAACAAATTCATTAAAATTCAACAAAAATTAAAAAAAAAGTACTCGTTGAAAACTGCTATTTTCAGTACATTTACATTGTACATTGTGCTTAATAAAATGTAAAAAAAAATATTAAACACTTAAATGCATTATTACCTTCTGCATGCGGATCCATCTTAAAACCGTCACGAAAATTTATTTATAAGCAGCGTTAGAATATTCTGTTTCTGGTCAACGGTGAGCGTTCGCTGTGCAAGTTTGAAAAGTGAGGGGAAATGTTCTCTATCGAATGTGACTAATATTTTAAGTTTCCTTCAAAATTTTGTCAAATTGATTTATGGCCGCCTAAATCGTTCAAATATTCCTATGTGCAACGGGGCGATACTAGTATGTGTTAATACTCATATGGGAGTGTCTATTCGCACTTTGCCAGTGTCATCAGTGTACCAGTGTCACCAGTGTACCAGTGCCACCAGTGACGCCAGCGTCACCAGTGTACCAGTGTCGGGAGTCTTCAGCTCTGCCAGTGTCACCAATGTACCACTGTCACCAGTGTACCAGTGTCGCCAGTGTCACCAGTGTCGCCAGTGTCGCCAGTGTCACCAGTTTCACCAGTGCCACCAGTGTAACCAGTGCCACCAGTGTCGCCAGTGTACCAGTTTCGCCAGTGTACCAATGTCACCAGTTTCACCAGTGTCGCCAGTGTACCAGTGCCACCAGTGTCACCAGTTTCACCAGTGTCGCCAGTGTCACCAGTGTGCCAGTGTCGCCAGTGTCACCAGTGCCACCTGTGTCACCAGTGTAACAGTGTCGCCAGAGTCACTAGTGTAACAGTGTCGCAAGTGTCGCCAGTGTACCAGTGTCGGAAGTCTTCAGCTCTGCCAATGTCACCAGTGTACCAGTGTACACTGGCCAGTGTCACCAGTTTCACCAGTTTACCAGTGTCACCTGTTTCACCAGTGTCACCAGTTTCACCAGTGTACCAGTGTCGCTGGTGTCACCAGTGTCACCAGTGCCACCAGTGTACCAGTATCGCCAGTGTCACCAGTGTCGCCATTGTCACCAGTTTCACCAGTGTCACCAGTTTCACCAGTGTCACCAGATTCACCAGTGTCGCCAGTGTCACCAGTTTCACCAGTGTCGCCAGTGTACCAGTGTCGCCAGTGTCACCAGTGTCACCAGTGTACCAGTGTCGCCAGTGTCGCCTGTGCCACCAGTGTCACCAGGGCCACCAGTGCCACCTGTGTTACCATTGTAACAGTGTCGCCAGTGTCACCAGTGCCACCTGTGTCACCAGTGTAACAGTGTCGCCAGTGTCACCAGTGTCGCAAGTGTCGCCAGTGTCACCGGTGGACCAGTGTCGGGAGTCTTCAGCTCTGCCAATGTCACCAGTGTATCAGTGTACACTGGCCAGTGTCACCAGTTTCACCAGTGTACCAGTGTCGCTGGTGTCACCAGTGCCACCAGTATACCAGTGTCACCAGTGTCGCCATTGTCACCAGTTTCACCAGTGTCACCAGTTTCGCCAGTGTCACCAGTTTCACCAGTGTCGCCAGTGTCACCAGTTTCACCAGTGTCACCAGTTTCACCAGTGTCGCCAGTGTACCAGTGTCGCCAGTGTCACCAGTGTGCCAGTGTACCAGTGTCGCCAGTGTCACCTGTGTCACCAGTGTCACCAGTGTCACCAGTGTCGCCAGTGTCACCAGTGTACCAGTATCGCCAGTGTCGCTAGTGTCACCAGTGTCACCAGTGACCCCAGTGTCACCTGTTTCCCCAGTGTACCAGTGTCACCAGTGTACCAGTGTCGCTGGTGTCACCAATGTCGCCAGTGTCACCAGTTTACCAGTGTCACCAGTGCCACCAGTGTCACCAGTGTCGCCAGTGTCACCAGTTTACCAGTGTCACCAGTGTACCAGTATCGCCAGTGTCACCAGTGTCGCTAGTGTCACCAGTGTCACCAGTTTCACCAGTGTCGCCAGTGTACCAGTGTCACCAGCTTCACCAGTTTCACCAGTGTCGCCACTGTCACCAGTGTACCAGTGTCGCCAGTGTCAGCAGTGCCACCAGTGCCACCAGTTTCACCAGTGTAACAGTGTCGCCAGTGTCACCAGTGTAACAGTGTCGCAAGTGTCGCCAGTGTCACCAGTGTCACCAGTGTACCAGTGTCGGGAGTCTTAAGCTCTGCCAATGTCACCAGTGTACCAGTGTACACTGGCCA
Organism: Rhagoletis pomonella; assembly: GCF_013731165.1. Classification (NCBI taxonomy): domain Eukaryota; kingdom Metazoa; phylum Arthropoda; class Insecta; order Diptera; family Tephritidae; genus Rhagoletis; species Rhagoletis pomonella. The sequence goes on along the minus strand of NW_023459173.1, from coordinate 13,788 downwards.
GTGTCACCAGTTTATCAGTGTCACCAGTGTACCAGTGCCACCAGTGTCGCCAGTGTAACCTGTGTCATCAGTGTCACCAGTTTATCAGTGTCACCAGTTTCACCAGTGTCGCCAGTGTACCAGTGTCGCCAGTGTCACCAGTGTCACCAGTTTCACCAGTGTCAACAGTGTACCAGTGTCGCCAGTGCCGCCAGTGTCAACAGTGCCACCAGTGTCACCAGTGTCGCCAGTGTTGGCATATTGTTTTATATAGAAAAGCGCCGCAGACGAAATCGGCCAATTTTATAATCCTTTTTACTAAACATATCGAGCCCTAACCGCCAAAATAACGTAAGCGACATTTTTTTCAAAATTTCCTTTTTGATGTAGAAATGTGTCTAGATGCTCTAGTAATATTTCTGCATCAAAAACAAAATTTTGAAACAAATGTCGCTTACGTTATTTTGGCGGTTAGGGCTCGATATATTGAATATTTTTTATGGAATATGCGCCGTAGGCACTGGTGACACTAGCGGCACTGGTGACACCAGCGACACTGGTGAAGGTTAGGTTAGGTTAGAATGGTGGCGGAAAACTATTACACCCAAGTATCAGCTAAGTGCCATTTTGATACCATATACCTCGAATGAGTATGTTAGAACCAGCCTGTGTGGCTGATGAAGTTGAGTATATTGTGGAGACTTACATCAGATAGCTCTCGTAACGATGTGAATTCATATTCTCCTAGCATGGTATTTCTGCTCCTCATTAGAGCTGGACAGTTACAAAGCAGGTGCTCTACTGTTTCCTGCTCGTTCTCATCTTTGCAGCTTCTACAGAAGTTGTTGTAGGCGAATCCCAGCCTTCTCGCGTGGCTACCAATCGGCCAATGTCCAGTAAGAGTCGCAATAGGCCTAGCAACGTCAGATCTGGGTTTCCTTAGTAGGTTTTGTGTTCTCTCAGGGCTGTACGCAGGCCACAATAGTTTGGATATTCGGCAGCCTGCCACGGTGGGCCTTCTTTGGTCCGATTTCCGGAGATTGTGGAGAAATATGTCTTTATATAAGGTTGCAATTGGGGGTGAGATCCGGTCCTCGATCGACACCAATGTAGAACACTCTCTGGCTAACTCATCTGCAGCCTCGTTTCCGTGAATGTTGCTATGACCAGGGACCCAAACTAAATCTAGATCGAGTTGACGACTTACTGTATTTAACAGTGTCCTACACTCCTTGATTAGTTTCGACCTTGTTGTAAAAGACGCTAAGGCCTTAATGACGTGACGTAATCCTCTACGTTCTAAGAGATGGCAGCCTTCGGCTATACCGAATTCTTCTGCTTGGAAGACACTCTCGAAATCGGGCAGATGAATTGATCCTTTTACTCCTAGTGACTCAGTTAATACCTGCCCCAACTCCACGTTCCATTTTAGAGCCATCCGTGTACACATGATGTGTCCAGATAGAGATATCAAGTTCCCCATCCCAGTCAGCTCTCGACGGAAGAATGGCCCCGAAAGGCCTGTGAAACTCTACCTCAGGTCGAATGTAATCGGTTGCCAGCCTCAACTTAGGTGGCAAACGGGAAATTATACTGCTATGCCCGATCGTTCTTTCTTTCCATATACCTAGTTCTCTGTCTTATAGCCGATAGTGATGCGGTATGCCGTATGTGAAGGTCTATAGGAAATAGGTTTGTAATAACATTTAGGTCATCGGTAGGGCAAGTTCCCGTTGCCCCCGTGGTCCCGATACATGCAGCTCTCTGAACACTGCCTAGTTTCACTTGATTATATTGGTTCTTTAAGGCTGTCCACCATACCAAAGAACCGCAGCATAAGATCTGACGTACAACCGCTGTGTACATCCAGAGTACAACTTTTGGATTGAGACCCCATGTCTTTCCAAAAAGCCGCTTACAGGAGTAGTAGGCAATGCTCGCTTTCTGTACTCTTTCTTCAATATTTATTTTCCAACTTAGCTTAGGATCCAGTATGACTCCCAGATACTTCGCTTGTTTAGATAATCGCAGCCTTTGTCCATTTAGCTTTGGTAATTCAAAGCTTGGGACCTTATTTCTTGTCGTAAAGAGCATTAATTCTGTTTTCTCTTGGTTCACTCTAAGGCCACATTGCTCGGCCCACCGGCTAAGCTTTGCTAGAGTACCCTCCATGATGTTACTCACCACAGATGGAAATAACCCGGTTATTAAAATCACTACATTGTCAGCGTAGGCCACTACCTTTACTTCCCCTGGTTGAGCTTGAGTAGTACTGAGTTGATATTGCTGAGCCATAAACAAGGAGAAATCACTCCCCCTTGAGGAGTGCCCCCACTAACGTTTCTTGTTAATGTATAGCTACCAATTTCATCTGAAATCGTTCTGCTGCGAAGCATCGCCATTAGCCACGCGCTAATAGACTCCTCGACGCCTAGCTTGTGAAGGGATTTTTGGATAGCTTCTACCCTAACATTGTTAAAGGCTCCTTCTATGTCGAGGAAGGATGCCAGAGTGAATTGCTTAAATTCGAGTAACCTCTCGACGGTTCCAACGATCTCATGGAGCGCCGTCTCCGTGGATCGTTCCCGCAAATATGCATGCTGCGCTTCAGACATGCCATTGTGGTGGAAAAACCCCCGGACGTGCGCGTCCAGAACCCTCTCGAACGTTTTAAGAACAAAGGAAATTAAGCCAATAGGTCGAAAATCTTTGGCGTAGACGTGCCCTCGCCTTCCAGGTTTTGGGATGAAAACCACTTTTACTCGCCACCACGACAGAGGGACGTAGTTAACACTGATGACACTGGCGACACTTGCGACACTGGTACACTGGTGACACTGGCGACACTGGTACACTGGTGAAACTGGTGACACTGGCGACACTGGTGAAACTGGAGACACTGGTACACTGGCGACACTGGTGAAACTGGTGACACTGGTGACACTGGCGACACTGGTACACTGGCGACACTGGTACACTGGCGACACGGGCGACACTGGTACACTGGTGACACTGGCGACACTGGTACACTGGCGACACTGGTGAAACTGGTGACACGGGTGAAACTGGTGACTCTGGCGACACTGGTACACTGGTGACACTGGCGACACTGGTACACTGGCGATACTGGTGAAACTGGTGACACTGGTATACTGGTGACACTGGCGACACTGGCACACTGGCGACACTGGTGGCACTGGTGACACTGGCGACACTGGTACACTGGTGACACTGGCGACACTGGCGACACTTGCGACACTGGTACACTGGTGAACTGGCGACACTGGTGAAACTCTTGAAACTGGTGACACTGGTACACTGGCGACACTGGTGACACTGATGGCACTGGTGACACTGGTGAAACTGGTGACACTGGTAAACTGGTGACACTGGCGACACTGGTGACACTGATGGCACTGGTGACACTGGTGAAACTGGTGACACTGGTACACTGGTGACACTGGTGAAATAGTTGACCCTGGTAAACTGGTGACACTGGCCAGTGTACACTGGTGACACTGGCAGAGCTGAAGACTCCCGACACTGGTACACTGGTGACACTGGTGACACTGGCGACACTGTTACACTGGTGACACAGGTGACACAGGTGGCACTGGTGGCACTGGTGGCACTGGTAGCACTGGTGACTCTGGCGACACTGGTGACACTGGCGACACTGGTGACACTGGTGAAACTGGTGACACTGGCACACTGGCGACACTGGCGAAACTGGTACACTGGCGACACTGGTACACTGGCGACACTGGCGAAACTGGTGACACTGGAGACACTGGTGACACAGGTGACACTGTTGACACTGGTGACACTGGCGACACTGGTACACTGGTGACATTGGTGACACTAGCGTCACTGGTGGCACTGGTACACTGGTGACACTGGTACACTGGTGACACTGGCAAAGTGCGAAGAGACACTCCCTACTCATATGTACATTAGAGTGGACCAAAAACAGTAAAGTTGGAATGGTAATGCTCTCATCCTCTAGGATTGGCTTATAATGAAAATTTATTCTGGAAAAGCAACAATAATTTGAAAAAATGGTAGAAGTGATAGCTATTTCGGAAATCACCACATTTCCTAATTAGACTTCTTTCAGCAGGCTTCGAACCGATGATCCCACTGACTCAGCCAGTTGCTTATGCACCGTGATAAGTGCGCCTTGTAAATTATCGTTTGCTTGTTTCCACTATTTTAATTTTTGTTATACCAACACAATCAAGCGCAGCTATTCCGCTGCAATTCACTTCATCATGTGGTTGTTGGTATTGTTGGTTTTTGCTAATAATTCTATTTTTAGAATGTTTAACTTTTAGGTGTGCTCGTCCGTAAGTTATTTGTTTTTGTTATTTTTTGGCCTTATAAAAATTATATTCAACAATTTTTATTGAGCAAATGGTAGAAGTGGAGGATGGTTCCGTGCGCAGAAGTGGAAAACTTTTGACTGCCATTCACCTGGGAGTGGCCAGAAGCGATTCTTGTGCGTACATTTCAAATCGCAGCTCACAACGTCCGGATATTTATATCCACGTATCCTCTGGGTAGCAACCAAACACCCGTTTGGGAGCGAGCTTAAGTGAGAAGGCGTAAAACTTCGCGTGCGCTGGGTTTGGGTCCCGCCACGTTAAAACCCCGCCCAATGAAAAGAAAAAAACAGCCTCGGATGAGACCCCCTTTTTCTGATGACGACCACGGCAAACGTATAAAGGACTATGATTTAAAGGTATGCACCTGGAATATCCGGACCCTTAATGGTGAAGGTGCCTCTGCCCGGCTGGTTGATGTCCTCGCGAAGACAAAGGCTGACATCACCGCCATCCAAGAAATGCGATGGACGGGGCAAGGTAAAGTAAGCGTGAAGCCTTGCGACGTCTACTACAGTTGCCACGTAAAGGAGCGCAAATTCGGTGTTGGAGTCGTGGGAGGAGAGAGACTCCGTCGCCGAGTACTGGCGTTCACCCCGGTGGACGAACGTCTAGCCACAATCCGCATCGAAGCTAGATTCTTCAACATCTCGCTCATCTGCGCCCATGCCCCGACGGAAGAGAAGGATGAGGCGTCCAAGGATCTCTTCTATGAGCGCTTGGAGCGTACATATGAGCGCTGCCCCCGACACGATGTCAAAATCGTGCTTGGCGATTTTAATGCCAAGGTGGGCAAGGAAGGGATCTTTGGCGCCACCGTCGGAAAATTCAGCCTCCACGACGAAACGTCCGATAACGGACTGAGGCTGATCGACTTCGCCGGGGCCCGAAATATGGTAATATGTAGTACTAGGTTCCAGCATAAGAACATCCACCAAGCTACATGGCTGTCTCCAGATCGAAAAACGAGAAACCAAATCGATCATGTTGTGATAGACGGAAGGCATGCTACAAGCGTTTTGGACGTACGTACACTCCGAGGGCCAAACATCGACTCGGACCACTATCTTGTTGTAGCCAAGATACGCACCCGCCTCTGTGCAGCAAAAAATGTGCGCCCAACAATGCAAGGAAAGCTTAACGTCGAAAAGCTGCAATCACAACAGACTGCCAATTTATTCGCCACTCGACTCACACACCTGGTCTCTGAGAGCACTCTTCAACAATCCAACGTACGCGAGCAGTGGAACCACATTTCCCGATCATTAAGTACCGCCGCCGAAGAAGTAGTTGGATTTCAGCGAGCCCGAAAGAACAACTGGTACGATGAGGAATGTCAAGAAGCCGCAGAGAAAAAAGATGCCGCCTACAGGGCCACGCTGCGATCGGGCGCAACGCGAGCCATGTGGGACCGTTATAGGGAACTGAAGAAGGAAGCGAGACGTATTTGCCGCAATAAGAAGAGAGAGGCCGAAATACGTAAGTGCGAAGAGCTTGATGTGCTGGCCGACAGGAAGAACGCCCGAAAATTCTACCAGAGGGTTAGGCGACTTACGGAAGGTTTCAAGACCGGGGCGAACTCCTGTAAGAACAACAATGGCGACCTAGTGACCGATGTCCAGAATATACTTAAATTGTGGAGGGGACACTTTTATAACCTACTGAATGGTAGCAGCGCTGAAAGTAGTGAGTAAGACGAACCCGAGTCCCCAGTCGATGATGATGGAGTAGCTGTCCCACCGCCTGACTATGACGAGGTACGTATAGCGATTACGCGGCTGAAAAACAACAAAGCTGCTGGAGCTGACGGCCTGCCAGCCGAGCTATTCAAGTACGGCGGCGAGGAGCTGATGAGGTGCATGCATCAGCTCGTATGCAGAATATGGTCAGATGAACGCATGCCCGACGACTGGAATTTAAGTGTGCTCTGCCCAATCCACAAGAAAGGCGACCCCGCCATACGCGCCAACTACCGCGGAATTAGCCTTCTAAGCATAGGTTACAGGGTCTTATCGAGCGTATTGTGCGAAAGACTGAAGCCCACCGTCAACGAGCTGATTGGACCTTATCAGTGTGGCTTTAGGCCTGGAAAATCCACCATAGATCAGGTATTCACAATACGCCAAATCTTGGAAAAGACCCGCGAGAATAGGATCGACACACACCATCTATTTGTCGATTTCAAAGCCGCTTCCGACAGCACGAAGAGAAGTTGCCTTTATGCCGCGATGTCTGAATTTGGTATCCCCGCGAAACTAATACGGCTGGGTAAAATGACGTTAAGCAATACCACCAGCTCCGTCAGAATAGGGAAGGACCTCTTCGAGCCGTTTGATACCAAACGAGGTTTCAGACAAGGGGACTCCCTTTCGTGTGATTTCTTTAGTCTTATGTTGGAGAAGATAATAAGAGCCGCATAACTGAACCGCTCAGGCACAATACTTTATAAGAGCGTACAATTGCTGGCGTATGCCGACGACATCGATATTATCGGTAAAAACAAGGGCTACGTCTGTTCTGCCTTCTCGGGATTGGATAGAGAAGCAAAGCGAATGGGTCTGGTGGTGAACGAGGACAAAACGAAGTATCTCCTGTCATCACACAAACAGTCTGAGCATACGCGTCTTGGCACCCACGTCACTGTTGACAGTTACAAGTTTGAAAAAGTATACGACTTCGTTTATTTGGGAACCAGCATTAACACCAATAATATTGTCAGCCTTCAAATCCAACGGAGAATCACTCTTGCCAACAAGTGCTACTTTGGGCTGAGTAGGCAATTGAGAAGTAAAGTCCTCTCTCGTCGTACAAAGATCACACTCTATAAGTCACTCATCATGCCTGTGCTGGTGTATGGCTCGGAGGCATGGACAATGAAAGCATCTGATGAGGCGGCTCTTGGAGTTTTCGAGAGAAAGATTCTGCGAAATATTTACGGACCTTTACGCGTTGGTGATGGCGAATATCGCAGACGATTTAACGATGAGCTGTATGAGCTTTACAACGATATAGACGTAGTGCAGCGAATTAAAATTCATCGGCTCCGCTGGCTTGGCCATGTCGTTCGGATGGACAGAAACGCTCCTGCTCTGAAAATATTCAACGCGGGCCGCGATGCTGGTAACAGAGGAAGAGGAAGGCCTCCTCTGCGTTGGAAAGACCAGGTGGAGAAGGACTTGGCTTCACTTGGCATTTTCAATTGGCGTCAGTTAGCACAGAAGAGAAATGACTGGCGTGCTGTTTTGGACTCGGCCAAAATCGCTTAGGCGGTTACAGCGCCAATTAGGAAGAAGAAGAGAAATGGTAGAATTGATAGCTATTTCGGAAATCACCACATTTCCTCATCAGACTTCTTTCAGTAGGCTTCGAACCGACGATCCCACTGACTCAGCCAGTTGCCTATGCACCGTGCTAATAATAAGAAGAGCTGGGCTGGCATATCCGAGACGTATCGGATAAACCAAAACATGATTACCTGGTACACTGATGGCTCATTGACCAACGAGGGTACCGGGGTAGGGGTAGTTGGACCGAGGGTAAGATACTCGGAACCCATGGGAAAACATATGTCTATTTTCCAGGCTGAAACATACGCCATAGAAAGATGCGTGGACTTTAATATCAAGCAAAACTACCGGCATCAGAACATCGCAATCTTGACTGACAGCCAAGCGGCTATCAAGGCCCCTCAGATCTCACCAGGTAACATCTAAACTGGTGATGGAGTGCCTCGAAAAGCTAAATACTCTTCGTCTGACCAATCAGGTTAGGGTTCTCTGGATTCCGGGACATATTGGTATTAAAGGAAACGAGATTGCCGATAAACTAGCGAAGAAGGGTGCGTCGACCCCTTTCACCGGCCCAGAGCCTTTCTGTGGCCTGGGGAAAGGGGCACTCTCCGAACTTGTTCGGTTAGGGGAAGAGGCTCATAGAAAACGCTACTGGGATAATCTACCAGGTCTAGAGCACTCCAAAGCACTTTTAGGAACATATAACCTAAAACGCTTCGAGGAATGTATGAGCTTATCAAAGAATAACTTAAGAATTGTTACAGGAATCCTGACAGGACACTGCAGGCTGAACTATCACCTGACTAAACTGGGAATTTACTCGCATGAGCGATGCAGATTTTGCAGGACGGAAAACGAGACTGCACAGCACATATTAGAAGAATGTCCTGCACTGATGCACAAACGCAAAAGGCACCTGGGTGAACATATGTTAACCAAAGGCGAAGTGAAATTCATAGATTTAAGTTGCATACTAAAGTTTCTCTCGGTTACTGGATTAATAGACACTCTATAGTCCACGAAGGGGGGCACAATAGATCTTAAAGTCGCAGTGCTTTATCCCCAACAATAATAATAATAATAATCCATGACCCACTTTCAAGACTTTTCAGAAGATTTTGGTCAAAATTTTCGACTTTCTGTCTGATTTTCTGAAGTTGGCGGGTGATAAAACCCTGTCGCCATCGAAATTTCGTTCAACTACAAGTATCCATGACTCACTTTCAAGACGTTTCAGAACTTTTGTCAAAAATTTCGACCTTCTGTTTGATTTTCTGGTCTCGATGGGTACCAAAACCATTTTGCCATCGAAATTTCCTACAACTATAAGTAGCCCTGACTCACTTTCAGGACTTTTCAGAACATTTGTGCAACATTTTCGACGTTCTGTTTGTTTTTCTAGAGGTGGCGGCTTTTGCCATCGAATTTTCTTACAACTATAAGTATCCGTGACTCACTTTTAAGACTATTCAGAACTTTTGTGCAAAATTTTCGACCTTCCGTTTGCTTTTCTAGAGTTGGCGGGTGATAAAACCCTTTTGCCATCGAAATTTCGTACAGCTACAAGCACCCATGACTCACTTTCAAAACTTTTCAGAACTTTTGGGCAAAACTTTCGACATTCTGTTTGATTTTCTAGATTTGGCGGGTGGTAAAACCCTTTTGCCATCGAAATTTCTTACAGCTACAAGCATTCACGACTCACTTTCAAAACTTTTCAGAACTTTCTTTTTTTTTTTTTTGAAAAATGGGCGTAGCCACGCCCACTTGTTTATTTATTTATTTGGTCTACAGAAAAATGTTTTCTTACAGACAATTGAGAATAGAACATTTAGATATATAGTAATTTATAATAATAATAATAATAACAGCATAAAATAGCAGGTTTGGTAGCTGGCGAGGCGTAGTCTTCAGTCTACTTTTGGGTGCGGCGGGCGGAAAGACCTAGTTTCCGCTCCGCGCTGCGGATATGCTGTTGATCAAAGTCGGTAAGGCCGGATTTCCAATCCTTGTTCCCGAAGGCATTACTTTGTCTGTGCGGCAGGCGGAAAGCTCTGGTTTCCGCTCCGCGCTATGAACAAGCTGTTGCACATGGTCGGAAAGAACGAGTTTCCGATCCATGTACCCGAAGTAATTACTTTGCGTGTGTGGCAGGCGAAAAGCTCTAGTTTCCGCTCCGCGCCGTGGACAAGCTGTTGATCATGGTCGGAAAGGCCGAGTTTCAGATCCATGCTCGTATTGTCTTACGCGGTCGCGAAAATATACCAAGCCGATTACAGTTGTACTAAGCAGTCATAGATATTGTGTAATTTATCGTTCCCGGTTAAAGATATTAATTTATTTAGTTACAAAAAAGCGATTCGCGTTTAGGTTTACCTCATAAACTGAACAGAAATACAGTTCACCAGCTGGACGATAAGGTGCAATGTAAGGGTTTTCATGTTATTTATTCAAAATCTCAAGTAAGGTTTTCTTAATGGTAAAATGCGAGTCGGAGGTGTCAAAATAGTCGTAATGCTTATTAAAATCCTGGCATAGGCAACGAAAAGCATCATGCATTTCAAAATTTGTTCTACAAATAGTTAACTTAATGGGCTTGTAATGTCTAGAAGGCCTAGAAGGAATACAAAACGTGATCTGGTTCAGTAGAAAGGGACTATTGACCATCCCGTTCAAGATCTTAATCATGAACAAAACCCCGAGCATCTCTCTACGGCTGTGCAGCGTTGACAAATTTATGAGCTTCAAGCGGCTTTTGTACGGTGGGAGATTTAATGTCGAATCCCAAGGCAAATTATTTAATGCAAATAATAAGAATTGTTTCTGTACCGACTCTGTCAGAGTGCGTTTGATATCTAGGGTTCCATACGACGGACCCGTATTCTAAGATCGGCCTGACTAGGGAGGTGAAGAGAGCTTTAGTGACATAAGGATCTCTGAATTCTTTAGCCCAACGTTTGATGAAAGCCAAGACGCCCTTGGCTCTATTAACACAAGAGTTTACATGGGACTTGAATTCAAGCTTAGAGTCCATGGTTACGCCTAGATCGATGAAATGAGTTACTTGATCAACACAATGTTCACAAATGCGGTAGCTATATGATTGAAAGGGTTTTCTAGAGAAACACATAAACTTACACTTTTTCAAGTTAAGTGACATAGAATTTACTTCGCACATTACTAAGGTCCACCTGTAATTGTTTCCTGTCTTCTGGGGCACCAATGAACTTAAATAACTTAACGTCGTCTGTGTACATTAAGCAATTCGAATCCTTCAAAATATTTGGAAGATCGTTGATGAATAAAATAAACAGAAGGGGACCTTGAGGTACACCTGACGTCACATGAATTACACGAGATGAACATTTTTTAAAGATAACCCTCTGTTTCCTGCCAATGAAATAAGAAGAAAGCCAGTGCAGCAGGATTGGAGGGAAACCAATTTTATCAAGTTTGTATATTAGAGTTGAATGAGATACTTTATCAAAAGCCTTGCTGAAATCAGTGTAAATGACGTCAGTTTGATAATTACTTTTGAAACCATTGTTCATATTTGTAGTGAATTCAAGAAGGTTTGATACAGTTGATTTACCTTTACATAAGCCTTGTTGTGATACATCGATAACGGGTGTTATGGAATAAGATAGTTCTTCCGTAACGATTCTTCAAATAATTTATGGCACACAGCTTAGCGATTCCCCTATAATTCGCAATATTCGACCTGCTTCCATTTTTATAAAGCGGCAAGATATACGACTCCTTCCACAAAGAGGGGAAAACTCCTTGCTTTAGAGAAGCATTGAAGATGTTTTTAATATTTTTATTGAGCTTTGTACCACGATTGTTTATTTGGAAAAATTTAAAAGCAACAAAGTCTAAGCGGTAGAAGTTATAGCAGCTATTTCGGAGATCACCACATCTCTTCATCAGACTTCTTTTTTCTAGACTTCAGCAGGGATCGAACCTGCGAATTCGATGTTCAAAGTCAGAAGCGATAACCACTGAACTATGTACATCCCGTAAACTCTAATTGCTAATTCATTTTCCTTATTCAACCAACTACTATCAAGTGCAGCTGATTTGCCGCTATTTAAACTCGACAGCGTGGTTGTTGTTGTCAATTCTATACATCCATTTGCTTATTTGCTTTTTTGTATAGTTTAAGGCAGGCTCTTCCTAAACTATGTATTTGTCAATGTTATGGTTGAAGTCTAGAAAAAAGAGGTCTGATGAAGAGATGTGTTGATCTCCGGAAAAGCTGTTATGACTTCTACCGCTTAGACTTTGTTGCTTTTTCAATTTTTCCAATTAAACAATCGTGGTACATAATAAGTATCCAGTCCGCTAATCCAAACGCATTGGAATTCTATTTACGACTAACTCTTTATTTAAATTTTAAAGTACTTACAACTAACTTATACATATTCATTTGCAGCATAAATGAGTAACAGAAGTATAGTGGGAGAGTACTCTTTTAGTACATTGAGCTGTTACATACATACATAACAATCCCACGCAAACTTATATAAGATATATATATATATATATGTCTATATGTTTCATACATGTATGTTAATTCCATTCCATGTATGTTAATTACATACAATAAATAATTTCACTAAAGGTGTTACAAGGTTTTATTTCTTTTTCTGATTCAATGTTTAGTGACATTTACTTTTGATATTTCAATTATTTAGTTTTCTTTTCTTGTATTCTTTTCGAACGCCTTATTTCTATTTCTTCTTTTTGTGCCTCATTTTTATTAGTTTCCTTCTTTATTTGTTCTTTAGGATGTATTTCTGGATTGTTAACAAATACTTCTTTCTTAGTATATTTACTTACATTTGAATCGAACTTAACAATTTTACCATGGAATTTTTTCATTTGATTCACATGTGCAATTCTTTGCTTACCGTTTATGCATAAGCAATATCTCACATTACTCAGTTTTCGGACAACTTTTGCGTTTATCCATTTACAATAATCATCAAAAATATTTCTGTATAATACAACTTCATTAGGTTTAAACTCTAATATATTCTCCTTACTTTTAAGAATAGATTTTTGCATACAGTTTTTCTTATTGCTCTCCTTCTCTTTGTCGATAAAATTTTCTCTTGCCTTTGGATTTACACAATCTAACAAGGTTTTTTGTTTATAACTAAAAATTAAACTTGCTGGCGTTTTCTTTGTTGTTGTGGTAGGGGTATTTCTATATTTCATTAAAAAATTATTTATCTTTAAATCCCAAGGTTTAAATTTAACTCTAGGATCAAGTAGACACTTCTTTAGAGTAGCTTTGACTGTTTGTACACCGCGTTCCGCACTACCATTCGACTGCGGATGGTAGGGTGGCGATTTTAGACATTCAATCGCATTGTTTTTACAAAATTCGACAAATTCTTTTGACCCAAATGGCGGTCCGTTATCGCTAACGATTTGTTTTGGTAGTCCAAAAGTCGCAAATAAAGTGCGTAATGTTCCAATTACAGCAAACGCGGTAGTAGTCTTCAACACTTTAGCCTCGATCCATTTTGAATAAGTATCATAAAGGACCAAAATATCATGGTTTTCAAGTTTACAAAAATCTAAATGAACACGTTGAAATGGGAACTCTGACTCAGGCCAAGGCTCTACAATTGGCTTCCTATTGTTCTGCGTTTTTAAGCAACTTTCGCAACTTTTTGCATAGTTCTCTATATCAGAGTCTATCCCTGGCCACCAGACATACGTTCTAGCAAGTGATTTCATGCGCACAATTCCGGTATGCTCACTGTGAAGCAATTCAAGAATTCTATTAACTATATTATTAGGTATTACTAACCTATCTCCGTAAAACAAGCAACCTCTTTCTGTGCCCAACGATAACCGCTTATTAAAAAATATCTTCTCGGAATTCGACAATTTATCAGGCCAACCAAATTTGACATACCACAAAATCTTTTTCAACAATTCGTCGCTTTCTAACGCCGCACTTACGTCATCTACGTTAATCGGTAACTTTTCTTATTGCTTTTTGATATATCTCTCTCCTTCTCTTTGTCGATAAAAGTTTCCCTTGCCTTTGGATTTACACAATCTAACAAGGTTTTTGGTTTATAACTAAAAATTAAACTTGCTGGCGTTTTCTTTGTTGT
>NW_023459172.1:66783-71687 GCF_013731165.1 Rhagoletis pomonella | reverse complement strand
AGAACGTTTTGGTGTATTTGTTATTCCACCAGTATTTCTTTCAAATCAAAATTCTACCTTTAACATTTTGGTACTATTTATTCATTGAGATTAGTACGAAAACTACACCAGCTCCTAAAATGCGCCACTTTTTTCATTTGGTTCACAAATAGCTCCACGTTAACAAATGTCATAAAAATTATTCAGGCGACATTCTGAGTAGTGATGTGCTGAATTCTTGGTACCCAATACTTGAAAAAAATTTCGGTACCCAATACTTCCTTTTCGGTACCCGATACCGATTCGACACACTAAACTTTCGTCATTATATCTGTGCCGTTCAATTAAAGTAGCTTAAGTCACTTTAGATGGTTTGACTTTGAATTAAAAAAAAAAAATCAGTTTCCTTTGAAATTATTAACCGACTTCCAAAAAAGGAGGAGGTTATCAGTTCGTCGGAATATTTTTTATTTTTTTTTTATGTATGTTACCGCATAACTTTGGACCACGTCAACCGATTTCGATTTTTGCATCGGAAAGGTAGTGTCTCAGAGGTGGTCCCATACCAATCTGGTTGAGATCCGATCAGTGGATCATGAGATATATATATATTTTTTTATATGGGAGTTGAAGTCGGTTTTTTTTTTGCTAAAAATTACTTGTTTTATATTTTAATTAAGATTCTATTATAGGGGCATCTTGAACTACATCTTTGGCTAGTTAAACGTTAAAATATTGTTTGGGAATCCAATGAAATGGGGCTTTAAAGGGAAAAGGACCTATCTCGACATAGGCTACTTTTGGGGTAAAAATTATTGATATTTTATAAGACATCGCCTAAAAACCCAAAATGTACAAATGAAACGGTCCTTTCTCAAGAGATGAGCAATGTGTTTGTATGTATGTAGTTAACTGAAGCAAATTATAATGTGTGCGTCGAACAAGGCAGGCAATTAAATCTGCACAATAATGATCAAGGCGAATTTAATAAGGTGGTGTTAGCCGTATATAAGTAAAAAATTACACTAACAAATTATACGCAGATATTCATACTGTCATTAGTATGAACTACAACAAAGACGTAATTTTGGTATAATGTCCTCCACGCCGGTAACACCACCTTATTAAATTCGCCCTGATACTGATGTCGCAAAACACACTCTCGACTTCTTTTACTTATCGCAACCGTCTTTCCAATTGCAATAGTTCTGGTGGCAATATTATTTATTTTTAATAGCTGACACTAGGTTCATTCCTTATCTTTTTGGACTAAAATCTGAAAAGTGTCAAAATGCCAGAGCGTAAGCAATATGCGCTCACTAAAAGAGAATAACAGGAAAAGTAAAGGAACGCAAAAAACCAAATTTTTAGTCCAAAGAATGGCAACAACAAAACTAACGTCAAATAAGAACAGAAATGTATGTACAAAACACATTCACACAAGCACAAGCACAATAAACACTTGCTATATCAATTATTTTTTGCCTCCTTCCAATTTCAATTGATTTCTTTTACTTTTTAGATTATTCTCACTTTTAGCGTATTCCTTAATTTCCGTTAATTTAAATTCAGTTGAGTTTGACACTTTTCAGGATTTTGCCAGAAAAAATTCTTCTGACTAAATCTGACTACTTCGGACTAATGAGAGTCACTCTCACTGACTGTTGCTCTCTCATTTTTGCTGTCATTTCCGATTTAAGGAACGCTTTTTGGACTAAATCTGACTACTTCGGACTTTTTCTGACTATTTCTGGGAGATAAGGAACGCTCCTACTATATGTATGTGTACACATAACTCATATTTTTGGCTGTTGTGCGCTTTTATTAGAAATTCCAAGATTTCGGTACCGAGCATCGAAAGTATTTGATACTTTTTAAATCGGTACCGAGTATCGATCAATACTTAAAAGTAGCGACTCAGCACATCACAGATTCTGAGAGCAATTGACAGTGGACCAAAGAATTCACCAAAAGATGAATTTGAATACACCACACAGGGCCTGTGCCAATCGGTAACTTTTTTCTCCGTGGTGAGACGGGGTGGAAAAATTTGCTATGGTGTACAAATAAATTGAACTTTGCTGTGCCAAATGCAGAGTAAAATTTTGACAGTTGAAATACCAAACAAACGCTCGTGCGAAAGCTTTATTTTTGTGTGTTGCTGAAATTCTTAAAATTTATATTTATTTTATAATTTGCAAGTAATGTACGCGTTTTTTATGCTGTTTCAGCTTTCATTTTTATGTTCACTCCTTATTACCGCCAAGCAATATTATGTGTATAAATGGTTATAAGCTGTCAAAATTTTACCTAGCCCCATGAGCTAGGTAAAATTTTGACGTTCGTATTCACCACGAGAAGTGTCAAATTTTTACTTTGATCCGTCAAAATTTTCTATTTTCTATCAATTGGCACAGGGCCACAGTAGCTTTGTTTCGTTACAGATAGGCGCATTTACACAAGGTAGTGTTAGCCGAATATAAGTAAAAAATTACAAAAGCAAATTACAAGAAACACATAATTTTCACGTTATGCGGTGAAAAATTCAGCTGTTGCTCCAACATTAGAGAGATTAGGCACATCTACTATGATTTGCTTCTTTTACATATTTTTGTATTTTTTGATAAAAATGGGCGATTTATTAAATTTGATAAAGTGTGGCAAAACCTGAGTATTTGTGAACAATTTTTAAACATAAAATGCGATTAAAAATTCGCAGCAAATACATATGTTCAGTTGTCAAAAGCATCGGTCAGGTGTTTACTAGCTAGTTTCTGCTAGTTTGCGTTTCTTGACTTTTTCTATATTTCACTCGCTGTGAGCGTAATTCTGTAATTCTTCCCATTCTTCTTCCTGATAAAGATCTGCTAGGAAAGTAAAGAAACAAAGCTAGTGTGTGTGCACATAATACGCTGCCTGTTTTAATATGAGCTTATTATACATACCACAAGTACACGGTGCAGCGAACAAAGGTGGCGCCGTCAGTGGTACCGCTACTTTGGTTTCGCCGATTTTGACAGTTGTGGTAACTTGTAAATAAACCTTTGTTTACAAATCAGCGAAAGAGAATTTGAATCATAAGTGAAAAATCAGTTTAAATTGTGTTAATTTGCAATTTGTGAGTGATTTTTGAGTTGAAGACTGCGTAAAATCTAATAAAAAGAAGTGCTGTGTGTTAAATTGCGACAGCTATCAAGATGCAAGATGCGTAGATGCAAGTGTAGCGCTTGGACGAATCCCTGCATTTTGTGTACATAGGGCACGGCAAAGGCGTTCCCGAAATGTTTCTTTATTATTACAATAACAGCATTTCCTCACAATGATTTTGCTTCTGCTCCATGCAGCCTCCATTAGCAAGTTAACTAATCAACTAATCAAAGCAATGGAGTGCACAAAAACGTGTGCTGAAGCAGCCTCAATTGCAAAGCAATGGAGTGCACTAAAATTTTCACTGTTCTCTAATAGATTTGGTGAAAAATGCAATATTTTCGAAATTAGTAGAATTAAAACACGTTTTTCGCTGTAAAGTGAACTGCTTTGGCAGTTTCAACTCGTTCTTCTTTTCGCTCTATTCTTTGTTTACTTGTGGTACACAAATGTCAACGCCCAGGACGGCGCAATCTTGTATTCTATTGTGGCGAATACTGCGGCAACACAAAGCGAACAACGAGAAATAGGCAGAATGTTCGAAGAATGACGTAGAATGTTCTACAAAGAGAAACGTCAAGTTGGATGAACACTGCGAACAGCGAGAGAAAGAGAATGAGCGATAAACTTCAGAATGTTCTAGAGTTGCCATAAGTGCCAGCGCAGGTATATAAGGGCGCCGCCAACGCGAAGGTGAGTTAGTTACGAGTTACAAGTCAGCAAGCTACAAGTAAAGTGAGCGGAGAATTGAGTTGCGAATAAGCAAGCTATAAGTTTAATTGTGTTAACAAGTAGTAAAGCGTTGTTATTGCTTTAACAAGTATTGTAAAGTGTTTTTACTGTATTAGCAAGTATTGTAAATTGTTTGTTGTACAATAAAGTTAATTGTACTACAATTTGGTCATCGTTAGCATTTATTTAACAATCCAGCGATACGAGCCGGAGTATATTTGGGTAATCCCTCAAGGTTTCGAGGATAATCGTAACAATTGGTGTCAGAAGTGGGATTGTTAAATAAATCCCGAAGGATAAACTACTGAAAATGGCAAAAATTCAGGATCTAAAGATTGAGGAACTCAAGCAGGAGTTGGAGAAACGAAATTTAGCAACCTCCGGAAGAAAAGTGGAATTATTATCCCGTTTGCGGGAGGCTATGGAAGCTGAAGGCATCGACGTGGACAAATACGACTTCCAGGGTAAATCCGACGATGCATCCGCAAAGGATGAACAGAAGGATGAGGCTGCTTGTTCGTCGAAGGATGTGCAGCAGACATCAGCGAAGCTTGAAGAGCAGGGAAAGGCTCCTTGTGCGTCAACGGCTATAGACATGAACATGTTGTTGGGTGCCATATCACAGATTTCATCCCAGCTGCAAGTGCAGGAAACACGCATGTCCTCGCAGCTGGAAGCACAGAAAACGTACATGTCATCGCAGCTAGATGAAAAGATTACTCAGCTACAAGAGAATTTATTTAAAGATAACGCAGAACTCAGAGAGAGACAGGATAAAATCGAGGAACGACAAGATAAAATCGAAGAGCTAATTCAGGAGAAAGTCGAGGCTAAGGTAGAAGAGTTGGAAGGTCGCCTCCGAGATATGCAGTTGAATCGCCCACCTTCTTCGACCAGCGCGCCCAAGGTAAAGACTCCATCCTTTGACGGCACGATTCCTTTCCAAGTCTTTAAGCTCCAGTTTGAGAAGACAGCTACAGCAAATCACTGGAGCATGGAGGATAAATCCGCTGCACTGTTCGTTGCATTAAAAGGACCTGCAGCGG
>NW_023459172.1:62549-66683 GCF_013731165.1 Rhagoletis pomonella | reverse complement strand
GAGACTCTACAGGAATTCGCCTCCGAGGTTGAAAGGTTGGCTCATTTGGCAATTGGAGATGCATCTGGTGAGCACCTCGAAAGAGTAAAAATCCAGAGGTTCATCAACGGAATGCGGGACGTGTATACCAAGCGCGAGACGTATGCAAATCCAAAGCCAACATTTGCTGAAACGGTCTCGTATGCTCAGACACGTGAAACGGCAGCGCTCCTAAGTAGACCAGCCTACAAAGCCCATCGAGTAGAAGTGGAAACACCTGACGTGATGAACGAGATCCTGAAAACACTCAAGTCGATGGCAGGGAAGAATACTCCTGGTACAACCGAGAGGAAGGATGGTGCTAGAAAATGTTTTAGCTGCGGAAAACCAGGCCACTTCGCACGCGAATGTAAGACGGGTTCCAACAGGTCAAACAGTTCAGCAGTACGTAAACGCAGGACTGAGGATGACGAGCCCAACTCCGACCAGTCGTTAAACTAAAACGAGCCAGCAGCAAGGGGCGCACGCTGGCTCCCGCAATTAAATGCCCCATAATCTCTGTCTCGCGAATTGGCAGAAAGGCGAGCAACGTTACTGTTGGTGGATATGTGGACGGACATGAGCGAGTACTAACTGTGGATACGGGCGCATCACATTCCATCATTCGATCTGATTTGGTCACTAAAGATGTAAGGCCATTACCTGGAGCAAGGTTGAGGACAGCAACTGGTGAGGACACCCAAGTTGTAGGAGAGGTAACATGCAAAGTCGCAATAGGGAATGTGACGGTGTTACACAAGTTCATAGTCGCGGCGATTATGGATGAAGTCATCATTGGATTAGACTTTTTATTTGGTCAAGGCATGAAGATCGACATGAAGAACAGGATCATGACGTACGACAACATGGAAGTGCCCCTTAGGTTTGGGTATGATGGTCCGTACAGCAGCAAGCGAGTGATCCTAGAGGAAAGCGAGCAGATTCCACCGAAGTCAGAAGCAGTTGTGTGGGCAAAAATTGATGGAGATTGTGGGACAAACAAATTGTGGGTTGTTGAAGCGACACAAAATTCTACACCGGACGTACTTATTGGTAAAACCCTGGCTAAGACGCAAAAGGATGGACGCATCCCAGTTCGAGTGCTCAATGAGTTCAAATCACCAGTCAAACTCCGAAGAGGAACTGTACTGGGGCAATGTCGAGAGGTAGAGGCAATCTTCAACTGCGAAAAGTTACCTGAAAGCGATTCCATTGGCGAGAATGACATTGAGGAAGACATCAATGCATGGACGGAAGGGTTGGAAGAAAAATACCAGCACAAGGCTAAGGAACTTCTCCGAAGATACTGCAACATATTCGACAAGGATGGCGACAAACCAGGCAGGACTAACGTTGTGAAACATCGCATTGATACTGGCGATGCAAGGCCAATCCGTCAAGCTCCTCGGCGTGTTCCACTTGCCAAACGTGAAACTGTTAGCCAAATAATAAAAGAAATGAGTGAGAGTGGTGTGATTGAACCATCAGCGAGTCCATGGAGTTCGCCGGTAGTACTTGTGAAGAAGAAGGATGGTCAAATGCGGTTCTGCGTAGACTACCGGAAACTAAACGATGTGACGAAAAAGGACAGCTATCCTCTTCCCAGGATCGATGACACTCTGGACTCGTTGACTGGAACAAAGTGGTTCTCAACACTCGACCTTAAGAGCGGTTATTGGCAGGTGGAGGTAAGTGACGAGGACAAGGAGAAGACAGCTTTCAGCGTTGGAGACGGTCTGTGGCAATTCACGGTGATGCCCTTTGGATTATGCAACGCTCCTGCCACTTTTGAACGACTTATGGACCATGTGCTCAAAGGACTGCATTGGAAAACATGTTTGGTGTATCTAGACGACATTATCGTATTGGGTAAAAGCTTTGAGGAACACCTGAACAATTTGGAAGAAGTTTTCCAGAGGATAGCTGGCGCTGGTCTGAAGCTAAGTCCTAAAAAATGCTCACTGTTCAGGAAGGAGGTGAACTACTTAGGGCACAAGGTGACAACGGAGGGCATCTGTACTGCGAAGGAAAAGATAGAAGCAGTAAAGGATTGGCCAAGACCTAGGAACCTGCACGAACTACGAAGTTTTCTTGGGCTATGCACCTACTACCGCCGATTTGTTCCAAATTTCGCCAGCGTTGCTAATAGCCTCCACGAGCTCACTAGGAAAAATAGAGCCTTCGAGTGGAACAAGGAGCAGGAGGAGGCTTTCCAGACTCTGAAGGAACGACTATGTACTGCACCTATGCTAGCGTATCCCGTTCCAGGTGCAACGTTTATTTTGGATACGGATGCTAGTGGTTATGCCATAGGAGGCGTACTGTCGCAGGTAATTGATGGGCAGGAGAAGGTAGTTGCCTACTATAGCCGGTCGATTGGAAAACCAGAGAGGAACTACTGCGTAACTCGGAGAGAACTACTAGCGTTGGTGGACTGCGTCAAACATTTCCACAAGTACCTCTATGGGCAACGTTTCCGAGTTCGAACGGACCATGCAGCGCTGAAGTGGCTACTACAGTTTAAGAATCCAGAAGGACAGCTAGCTCGGTGGATTGAGAGACTGCAAAGTTATGACTTCGCTATTGAGCACCGCAAGGGAAGTGTCCACGGTAATGCTGATGCCATGTCCCGCCGACCATGTAGCCTGGAATGTAAACACTGCTCAAAAGCTGAGGGAAAAGAGGACATTATAGACGTCCGTCTAACGACAATAACACCAGCGGAAGAGTGGAAGGAAGAACAGCTACGGAAGTGTCAGCAGGAAGATCCAGATCTGGAGCTTTTGATGCATGGACTGGAGGTAGACAGGAGGCCAACTAAGGAGCAAATGGCAGCGGAAAGCCCCATCGCAAAGGCGTACTGGGCACAATGGAACAGCTTAAAATTAATATCTGGCTGTTTGCATAGGGTATGGGAAAGCGAAGATGGCCAGTGCTCCCGCAACCTGATAGTAGTTCCAAGGGTAAGAATTCCGGATGTACTCAAGGAATTCCACAATGGTCCTAGTGGAGGGCACCTGGGAATCACGAAGACCCTGGAGAAGGTTAAGCAGAGGTTCTATTGGGTTGGTTGTCGGCAATCGGTCGCAGAGTGGATTGCTAACTGCGCGGAGTGTATTGCAGCTAAGGGGCCGAAATCCAGAAGTCATGGCCAGATGAAGCAATATAACTCAGGTGCACCTTTCGAGCGGATTGCCATGGATGTAGCCGGTCCATTTCCTATGAGCGCACAGGGAAACAAATACGTCCTTGTGGTTATGGACTACTTTAGCAAATGGCCGGAGGTATACCCGATTCCAAACCAGGAAGCTAAAACAGTAGCGGAGGTATTCACCTACAATTGGGTTGCGAGATACGGTGTACCTATAGAGCTGCACTCTGACCAGGGAAGAAATTTTGAGTCGGCAG
This sequence comes from Rhagoletis pomonella, assembly GCF_013731165.1. NCBI lineage: Eukaryota > Metazoa > Arthropoda > Insecta > Diptera > Tephritidae > Rhagoletis > Rhagoletis pomonella. Next base: position 63,257 of record NW_023459172.1, on the reverse strand, counting down.
CGTTCCAAGAGATGTGCCAGATACTGGGTATCCGGAAAACTCGAACGACGGCTCTTCATCCCCAATCAGACGGCATGGTGGAACGGTTCAACCGAACCCTGGAAGAGCATTTGCGGAAGGTCGTGGAGAAGAATCAAAAAGATTGGGATGTCCGGATACCCTTGTTCCTGATGGGATACCGGTCAGCAGTGCATGAAACAACGGGTAAAACTCCGGCAAAGGTAATATTCGGGAGTGAGCTCCGTTTGCCTAGTGATCTGAAGTTTGGGGTGACTGGTGATGCTAGAAGGATTGGAAAAGAGACGTCAAACATCCTGGAAGAGGAGCTGAGAGAGATACATGCTCTTGTGAGACAGCGCACACAAATTATGAGTGACAAGATGAAAGCCAGGTATGATAAGTCGATGAATTCCGAGGGTTTCCAGGAAGGGGATTTGGTGTTGCTGTACAATCCACAACGAAAGAAAGGTTTGTCCCCAAAACTACAATGCAACTGGGAAGGTCCGTATAAGGTCGTAAAACGGCTAAATGACGTAGTGTATCGGATCCAGACCGTTGGGAGACCAAGAAACAAGATGAAGGTGGTCCACTTGGAAAGGCTTGCAGCGTTTGGAACCGCAAGTGTGTCTGATCGGGACGATCAGACTTAGGTGGAGGGCAGTGTGGCGAATACTGCGGCAACACAAAGCGAACAACGAGAAATAGGCA
>NW_023459172.1:61935-62449 GCF_013731165.1 Rhagoletis pomonella | reverse complement strand
AGTTATGGAACAAACCCAGGACACCATGGCGCACCGGTTAAGAAGGACTGTTCCACAATTAAGGGAAAATGAACGCGTTCGCGACTCGGAAGCACGTGTACTACGACGACAAAATCCGGATTTGAGATGGGATGAACAAGCGCATAATACGGTGGTGCTTCGGTCAAGAAGGACTGTCCCGCAATTAAGGGAAACTGAACGGGTTCGCGACTCGGAAGCACGTCTACTACGAAGACAAAATCCGGAGTTGAGAAGGGACGAACAAGCCCAGAACACCATGGCGCACCGGTCAAGAAGGACTGTCGCGCAATTAAGGGAAACTGAACGGGTTCGCGACTCCTAAGCACGTCTACTACGAAGACAAAATCCGGAGTTGAGAAGGGACGAACAAGCCCAGAACACCATGGCGCACCGGTCAAGAAGGACTGTCGCGCAATTAAGGGAAACTGAACGTGTTCGCGACTCCTAAGCACGTCTACTACGAAGACAAAATCCGGAGTTGAGAAGGGACGAA
>NW_023459172.1:36761-61835 GCF_013731165.1 Rhagoletis pomonella | reverse complement strand
CGGTGGCGCATCGGTCAAGAAGGACTGTCCCGCAATTAAGGGAAACTGAACGGGTTCGCGACTCGGAAGCACGTCTACTACGAAGACAAAATCCGGAGTTGAGAAGGGACGAACAAACCCAGAACACCATGGCGCACCGGTCAATAAGGACTGTCGCGCAATTAAGGGAAACTGAACGGGTTCGCGACTCGGAAGCACGTCTACTACGAAGACAAAATCCGGAGTTGAGAAGGGACGAACAAGCCCAGAACACCATGGCGCACCGGTCAAGAAGGACTGTCGCGCAATTAAGGGAATCTGGACGGATTCGCGACGCGGAGGCACGTGCACTACGAAGGCAAAATCCGGAGTTGAGAAGGGACGAACAAGCCCAGAACACCATGGCGCACCGGTCATGAAGCACTGTCGCGCAATTAAGGGAAACTGAAGGGATTCGCGACGCGGAGGCACGTGCACTACGAAGGCAAAATCTGGAGTTGAGAACAGATGAGCAAGCCCAGAACACCATTGGGCATAGGACCAGAAGGACTGTCCCAGTTTCAAGAGAAACTGAACGTATTCGTGATAGACTTGCGAGAACTGAAAGACGCTTAAACCCTATTACAAGACGCCGGGAGCAACTAAGAAATACTTCCCAAAGGAGAATTACTCGACAGCAAAGTTTGAGACGAGAGGAAACTCTTAGGCAAAACGCACTTGAACAAGTCCATCTTCACAGATGTAATCCAGAAAATCGAAGAAGAGAAAACGAGAGGCAGGGTTTGAGGATTGCAGCGAACCGAGAAAATCTGTCTCCAGAAGCACTAGAAGAAGCTCGTAATACTCAGCACCAATTACGGTACTTGGCGCAATATGAAGCCAAAATAAAAGAAGGGCCTACTATGGTGTGCGTTTGTTGTGGTGGAACTTGGTTTCCCCACCAAACCAAAAAATTGAAAAAGTGTAACATTGCAACATAGCACCCAAATCTCAACGTCAACACAGTATTTTACTTGGAAAATGAATTTCCGAGCTTATCGGAAAAGTTCACATTTTGTCTGACATGTTACCGTCAAACAATGTGAGGGAAAATTCCAAATATATGTCTTGCGAATGGACTGCAGTTTGTAGACATACCAGATGCCTTGAAAAATTTAACATGCCTGGAAGAACGCCTCATATCTCCAAGGATTCCATTCATGAGAATTGTTTCTCTTGGATACGAACGCCAATGTGCTATTAGAGGAGCAGTTGTAAATGTGCCTATATCAGTGGTCGAGACAGTGACCGCTCTTCCTCGCATATTTGAAGACACTCACGTTGTCCAAGTTCTTCTGAAACGTCGCTTGGAGTATAATCATAGTTTTATAACGGAAACTATAAGGCCATCGAAAGTAATAGCAGCATTACAGTGCCTTATGACAACGGAACTATACCGCTTTCACAATATTCAGGCATCTGGAGGATGGTTGGCAGACGTTCGGAACCATGAATCAGTGCCTTTTATCGCCGATCCGGCAGATGAGCATATCGTCAGAGATTTGCAGACGCGCCATGAGGTAAATGTTGGAATTGAGCTAATCGGAGAAGATGAGATAAATCCAGGTGGTCAAGAAACACTTTTGGATAACGAGCTCATCGAAAACCTTCCATTAGAACGAGTACCAATAGCCCCTGGAGAGGGCCGAATTCCTATCGATATAACAAGAGATGACGATGCAGAGGAATTGTCTTTTCCAACAATTTTTTGTGGCAAAAAAAGGCGAACGACGCTTAACTACAGCAAAGTAGTGAGGTCAGAAGTTCGCAGATATGACCGACGATGTGCACGTGTTGATAATTTGCTCTGGAAATATAAATATTATATTTCTATTTGTTTGCGGAAAAATCTGGAGCCTCCAACATCACCGCAGCAAATATGGTCGATACGAATTTTATTAGCAACTTAGTCCAACATGACGAGGGATACCACATCCTAAAGGGTCTCAGATCATCCCCTGCTCACTGGCAGGCAGAGAAAAAGAAGGTTTTAGCGATGATTCGTCAATTTGGACCGAGACAAAATGGACTGAATTGTTGGTTATTCTAACAAAACTTGTGGACAAAATGGATATTTCCGAAACTGAGGCAGCACAACTATCAAATTCAGAGAAGGCTCGGCTTATAAGGACAGATCCTGTAACCTGTTCACGGTACTCCGATTATCGTTTCCGACAAATGGTTAAGCTACTCAAAGATAAAATATTTGAGCCACATGTGCTTATTCATTATTACTGGAGGATTGAGTTCCAACACAGAGGTAGTCCTCACTGTCATGGAATGTACTGGATAAGTAACGCACCTACTCTGGAGACAGAAGGTGTTATAAATATTGACCCCATTGTGGAATTTGTCGACCAATTTATAACAACAGATGGAAGCAATCCAGAGGTGGAGCAATTTATTGACTACCAAAGACATAGTCATGGTCGGGCTTGCTTGAGAGAGATAAGAGGTCAGCAAGTCTGTCGTTTCACCATGCCTTACCCACCAATGTCCCGAACTGAGGTATTATTACCTCTGGACGAAAACGAAGTAAGCGAACAACACCTGGCTCTGTTGCAAAAAATTAAAAATGTTTTAAGCCAACAGAATGATAATATGGAAGCAGAGAACTTGAACAACTTTGAGGAATTCTTAATGCATCCAGACATTTCCACAACTTATGAGAATTGCAAATTAGCGCTGCGTTCCAGTTTAAAGAAGCCTCAAATATTTCTACGAAGGAAATTTTCAGATAGACTGCTTAACGCATATAACAGCGACATTTTGCGTTTGCATAGAGCAATCATGGACATTCAGTTCATACTTGACGCCTATGCATGCTGCAGCTACATAATAAATTATATCAACAAATCTAATAGAGGGGTATCTCAGCTGTTAAGACAAGCCATGGATGAAATAAATGACGGAATTTTCACAATTAAGCAAAAATTACAACACATAGGCAATAAATTTGTTAACGGATCGGAGGTGTCCGCCCAAGAAGCATCCTATAATATTTTGGGTCTCCATCTTTCAGAAGCCAGCGAAGGAGAAATTTTTATTAATACGTCACACCCAGACAAAAGAGTCAGAATGGTGAAGCCGAAAAGTGATCTAGAAAGGCTTCCTGCTGATTGAACTGATATTTATGTACCGAACTTGCTGGATCATTATATTCAAAGGCCAAGTCGGCTAGGGCAACTCTGTCTTGCTGATTTTGCTGCATTGTACTGATTTTCAAAAACAAGAACAGTGTCTACACTTGAAAACGAGGACAATGAAGAAGTCGAACCAGTTGATGAAAATTCTGAAGCAAACGAGCTCCGGCTTCAATTAAATGATAGGAGCGGTTTCATCTGGAAGAGAAATCGCCCTCTTATATTAAGGTGGAGACGTTTTAGTGTTGAATTTTCTCGATCAGACTACTTTCGGGAAATGGCTATGCTATTTTATCCCTGGCGTAGCGAAGCAGCTGATTTAATCGATGCTGACATAGAACGAGATTGTAATGACAACAAATCAATTATTGAAGAGAACAAGCAGAAATACGACAAGTTCTCAGACCATGAGCTCGAAAATATTTTAGAGAACTTAAATCAGCAAACAGCAGAGGAAGATGTTCAGGTTGATGTTACCCTTTTCTTGGATGAAGAGTTTAGAGCACTAGCTATTCCAGAAATCGGCAATGATGTCGACGTATTTCAAAGCGATGAGCCACAGGACTCAAACTTGGAGGAGGTCAGGCTACCTATACTTATTCAAGAAAATGAGCTGCTCTCAATTGTGCGCTCCTTGAACAGAAAACAGCGGGAATATTTTTATCATGTTCACCATAACATGAAGCTGAAGAGACACTTTTACGAATACGTCGGAGGCGGAGCTGGAGTAGGAAAAAGCCGATTAATTTCCGTTTTATACCAGTCACTGACAACACGAGCAAACAGCTTATCCGGCAGTAATCCCGAGACAATTAAAGTCTTATTGTGTGCTCCTACAGGAAAAGCTGCATTTGGGAATGGAGGCGTTACTTTGCACTCGATTTTTTTCTTACCGATAAACCAATCCTCAACTGAATTACGACCTCTCAGCAATGATAGTGTTAATGCTATCTATTCAAACCTAATAGACCTTCAGTTAATAATAGTGGATGAAATTTCAATGGTCGGTGCCAAAATATTTGGATATTTAGATGCCCGTTTAAAACAAATATTTCGCTCTAGCGAGTATTTTGGAGGTATACCATTAATTGTTTTTGGTGACTTAAAGCAACTCTCGCCAGTAGGAGACAGATGGATTTTCTCATCAAATTGGATCCATATAGCGCAATTACTGGCACACCACTTTGGGATTTGTTCCGTTTCTTCGAACTCACCGAAATAATGCGCCAAAGAGAAGATCAGGCATTTGCCGTTGCTCTCAACAACATGTCCGAAGGAAATATGACATCTGATGATATCGAGCTCATTAAAGCAAGAGAAACCAATTTTAACGAGATACCCAACGACTGTATTCATCTTTTTTATTCCAACGCGGATGTATCTCTATATAATACTGCAAGATTGGCTAAAATCGCCACAGAAGAGTTTATCTCTACAGCGAAAGACAGTATGAAGGCGAAGTCTCTTTCGGAGCGAAGTAAAACGGTTATATTGGATGCCATTAAGAATTTTAAAATATCGGAGACACAAGGAATGTGCTACGGTTTACAACTGAAAACCTCTGCAAAATACATGATTGCGGTCAACATTAATACTGCAGATGGTTTGGTAAATGGAGCTACGGGCCGACTAATGCAAATTGACCATCGAGGCCCCGAACGGACACCAGTAATTCTTTGGATGCACTTTTCCGAGCCAGGAATTGGAGTAATAGCACGTTCCAAAAAGCCTCACCCCCACGAATCGAGCTGGACACCAATTGAAAAAGTAGTGCGCACCTTCCAATATAGAAGAAACGAACAAGTCTCGATAGAAAGAAGGCAGTTCCCTATAATACCAGCAGAGGCAATAACAATACCCAAAAGCCAAGGAGCAACTTACAGATTGGTTGCTATTCATACTAAGAAGGGAATGAGCCGATCAGCTTTGTACGTCGGATGCAGTAGAGCAACAAATGCTTCAGGACTATTTATTGTAGGTAATTTTATTCCACCTAGACCTTTTGGAGGCAACGAAGTAGTCCAAGCACACCTGAATATACTTCGGACATTAAAAAAATTAGAGACGCACTACAAATTTGCAACTGAGCGCCCAGATAACACTCTTCTATTGTACTATCAAAACATAAGAAGCTTAAGAAAGCATATCGATGACATTAGAAGTGACCACCTTATTTGTTCAGCGGATATCATTTGTTTTGCCGAGACTTGGACCCGCCCAGAAGAAGAATCACAAATCGAAGGCTATAGTATTGTGGCGCGTATCGATGGAGCAACTGAGACTGGACAAAGCCGCTCACGGAATGGAGTAATAATTTACTGTAAGACTGGTCATGAAAGTTGCTTTACCACAAGTTTCATTAAAAGTCATCATGTAGCCGGAAAAGTGTATCAGTTTCTGGCGATATCAAAACCAGACTTGGCAATCGCTGTAGTATACAGAAATCCATCTTTTTCATTACCAGCATTTAGAAGAATATTGGAAGAAGATATAAAGGAGCTGAGTAATAGAAATAATGGAGAATTAATAGTTGTTGGAGACTTTAATGTCTGTCGCATTACGTCAAATGATGTTCTTGGAACGCGCTTGAGCCAACTAGGATTGCATTCTTACTGGAACATATTCCTACTACAAAGCAACAAACCGCGATTGATTGGTTATTGGCAAGTTTTTCTGCAGACAGAACAAGGGCGATAACATATGAAACCTCATTCAGCGACCATGACTGGATATTTTTTAGTGTTGGCGATTAATGTTATTATATTAATTCTAAATTACCGTTATATGGGATGTAGGCGTGGTTATCGTCCGATTTAAAAATGGTCGGCCATTTGGTATGCTGTGCTAAGGCCAACAACTGTGCCAAGTTTGGAAGAAATTGGTGCAGCGGTTACCAAGATGTACACATGTAACCATAAGTGGGGCGTGGCTACGCCCATTTTCCAAAAATATATAATATTCTTATTTTTCGTCTAAAAGTTATTGTAAATATCAATTTTGAGTGAATAATCTTCAGTAGTTACTAAAATATCGCAGTTTTCGTATTTCTGAAAATTACCGTTATATGGGAAGTGGTCGTGGTTACAGTCCGATTTAGCCCATTTTCAACACCAACCTACCTTGGATAAATGGAAACCTACATACCAAATTTCGTTGAGATATCTTAATTTTTGCTCGAGTTATCGTGTACACCGACGGACGGACAGACGGACGGACAGACAGGCATGGCTTAATCGGCATCTCTATCCATTCTGAGCATTTATGTATACATTTGTCTATATCTATCTCGATTCGTTTTGGCTGTTACAAACAAGAGTTATGTGAACAAAGTTAATATGCCCTTGTGCACAAGTGCGCTCGGGTATAAAAATTAACTGAGCACATGAGGAAATTTGTATGTACGATGTAAATATTTATTAGATATTTATAAAAAAATAAATAGTATTTTCATATTGAATATTTTTACGCTGAAAATTTAGTAACAAGTAGTAGATGAAAGACAGCTTTTTTATTTTCATGAAAGGTATGAAGGCTTCGGCATAGCCGAAGACAGCCCCTTTTTACTTGTTTTATTTTCAATTTTATATGATTTTAAAATGTTGGCAAACGTCAGAAAAAATATTATGGCCGACAAATTTAGAGAATAAATTTACCTTGTAATGTTTTTATCATGACCCCAAATATGCTTAGGGCCGGTTGTTCAATGTTTGGTTATCAATACCACTACACTATCGACGATTTCGACATCATGCATGTAACATGTGATCGATAAAGCAGTCGTTGTACTTAATCGGAGCTTCTACCTCCGATTTGTGCTAATCAGACATTGAACAACCGGCCCTTAATGTGTTAAAAGGCTCACGGATGATACCAGCATGCTGGCGCCATCAAGGGATGGGGCCAGCGGATTGACCGTGTGTGTTCTTGTGGTGCGGCTGCTGGAGCAGTTTTTCAGTTTTTTACCGGAAATTTCTTGCCATGCTTGTATAAAAATTATAAAATCTTGTCTCTAATCATTTCGGTCTTCTTTGGAGCTCATTTGTAAAGAAATAAATATTGTACCAGCAAGCTGGTATGGTATGTGCTTCGAGCTCAGTATATCCAGTAAACAAACTTAGCTGTTTTTTTTTCACCAAATTTGGTCCCCATAAAGGACTAGTGTTGCAAGCAACGCTTTTTCGGCAATTAGGGTGTTGTGCAGCTATTTAATGTGGTGAAAATTATTTAAGACTGGAGAGATTTATTCACATGGAATTGGAGATAGTGATGATAGATTTACTTTAAAGAAAATGTGAATCTGCGAAAATATCTTTTCAGCAGATTAATATACTTTTTAACTTTTTCCCCGAAAATTTACATACAGGCTGAAATTATGCGAGGAACATTCAAATATCGTCGCTTGGATGGAAAATTGCCGGAAGCGTCATTTTGACAATTTGTAGTTATAGATGCAGTTATATATTTTAAAGTAAGATATTTCGATTTTTTGTTAACTGGTTTTTGGATATCTTCTTTAGTTTACGAGTAATTGACTAAGACAAGATATTACAAATGGAGTTATCTGTTCTTCTTTAGTTTCCGACATATTCAGCCTTATCATGAGTTTCATTTTCTAGAATCGGGTCACTTTTTCACTTTTCGTTTGCGTGTATTCACTACAGGCGAAATTTTGTTCGGGCGAAACTCACGATTAGGCTGATTAGTAAAAAGTATCGTTAATTTATAAAAAAGTGTTATCTCATTTTGGCATATATAATTAAAACTGATTGCAAATTTTTTGACAAATGTCGTATACGACAAAATTTTATTAAACTCTTAAATGGTTGACACTAAACTACAAAAATAAGATAATTTAAGGATCTCGTGAACTAGTACATAGCATTCTCAGACTCTTTGGAGAAAATCTGTATTCGTGTTTCTGAGAAATTGCATTCCAAACTTCAATCGCGAGTTACCGAAAGTAACTTGTACCAAACTTTTATCCAGGCGACGATATAACATTTAGCTAAAATATGCATCTAAATAAATTATAATTGTCATTATTTTCGCAGTTCGAGTATATGCCATACGAGTAACAGGTATATACATACACACGGTGCAGCGAACAAAGGTGGCGCCGTCAGTGGTACCGCTACTTTGGTTTCGCCGATTTTGACAGTTGTGGTAACTTGTAAATAAACCTTTGTTTACAAATCAGCGAAAGAGAATTTGAATTATAAGTGAAAAATCAGTTGAAATTGTGTTAATTTGCAATTTGTGAGTGATTTTTGAGTTGAAGACTGCGTAAAATCTAATAAAAAGAAGTGCTGTGTGCTAAATTGCGACAGCTATCAAGATGCAAGATGCGTAGATGCAAGTGTAGCGCTTGGACGAATCGCTGCATTTTGTGTACATAGGGCACGGCAAAGCCGTTTCCGAAATGTTTCTTTATTATTACAATAACAGCATTTCCTCACAATGATTTTGCTTCTGCTCCAAGCAGCCTCAATTAGCAAGTTAACTAATCAATCCCGCTGAGATGCTGCCGCGGTTTTCTGCAGCAGCCTTAATTGCAAAGCAATGGAGTGCACTAAAACGTGTGCTGAAGCAGCCTCAATTGCAAAGCAATGGAGTGCACTAAAATTTTCACTGTTCTCTAATAGATTTGGTGAAAAATGCAATATTTTCGAAATTAGTAGAATTAAAACACGTTTTTTGCTGCAAAGTGAACTGCTTTGGCAGTTTCAACTCGTTCTTCTTTTCGCTCTATTCTTTGTTTACTTGTGGTACACAAATGTCAACGCCCAGGACGGCGCAATCTTGTATTCTATCATTCTTGATACATACAAGTATACCTAAATTAGCGCGTTGAGCTTGTATTTTATCTCTCTCTAACGCATTAATTCTATATACGTCAAAACCAACGCCCGACAAAGTTGTGTCTGTATTTGATAATGGCTCTATGACAAAATATTCCAGAAATGTATTCGTAGATTTTTATTTACTTCATTTCATACATTAATATTGATCAGATTTTTTTTAAAGTACCAGAAATAAATATTTAATAGAAAACTATTTCACTTAAGCTTTTTGGAACGCATCATGAAATATTTTCATAGACGGTAAATGAAACCCTGGGTGCATCATTATTGAGCTGAAAACCCAAAACAAATAATTAAATTTGTGGATTGGAGCCTTTTGAAATGGCCTTAAGAACCGGCAATAAATTTCGACATTTTTCAAGGAATTGTGAATATACCGGCAGGTTCTGCAATTCACTTCCGAGTGAATTTGAGGCAAGTGCGCTTTGAATTCAAGTTGGTAGGGGTCGAGATTCACTCGGAAGTGAATTGCAGAACCTGCCCGATAAGCTGCTTTCCATTTGGTGTATTTGCGGTTTATACCTTCAGAAAGTAAAAAAAAAAAACATTTTCTATTTTTATTTATTATATATTTTTGAAATAAAAATACTCCACCTTGTACAGCAAAAAATTTCTTTAAACTATCTTGCGCAGGAGTTTGTTACTCTTATCTTCACGGTTGCCGAAACGACCAACCTCAACGTAGAGATTCTCCTTCTTGCGTCAGCCACCGGGTGGTGTTGAGCTTGAATGGCCACAGGAAGTTGGGATTCTTTCGTGAAGTGGGATCCAATAGTGAATATTTCGTGCGCCAAATAATCAACGCACTGAATATCGTGCTCTTTGCGCAATTTGCGTTCGATCACAAAGTTGTCAGAGATTAGGACACGTTGATGGTTGTGCTTGACAATTGCACGTTTGTTGATCAATTCACGAATTGATTTAATATTTGGATAACCCCATGTGATATAGGGTTCGGCAATGCGTAGCGTATTAATGGTTCAATTTGATGAACTAACCGTAGTTAATGTGGCGAAAACGGAACAACAGTGAAACTTTACGCACTTTTGGTGCAACTTTGTTGATACCGCGGATACAGATCACAAAATCCAATTTGTCTTCTGCAGGCAAGTAGAATGAGCCGCGTTTTTTTTGGCAGGCGGCGCAACTTGTTCGCACGGTGTCCATCACGAATATTTTGCTTGATATTTCTCAGCATGCGCCAAGTTTTCACGTTTGCCGAGTGCAATCACAGCAGAGCGCTTTAGTTTACGCTTGATCAAGGTAGCACGTTTGCTGACCTGCTTCTTGCTGAACTACAGCTCCGACTCGGGGACAGCAGGCAGCTTCCTGGAAGGTTGTTTGCCTTTTGCTTTTACCGGCCGTGGTGGCAGTCATCTTAACTTGTAACTTAGTACGTTGAGAAGGCGAAAAAAGTCCGCCTAATGTTTAGAGCACATCTTAAATAACGCCACTCGATTTATAACATTTCCATTAAACACAATTTCATTTAATTAAATACTTTTTTAATACATAGATATGCTGCAACCAGGCACTTAATTTCCCAAATTCCATCCTGCTTATCGGCATAATTTTCCAAATATGCCTGCTACTTCATTACTAATAACTCCATCTTCCAACTGCGCCTTCTTTGTTGCCTCAACATATCCTAAAAAGACATAAATTTACATTAAACAATAGAAATCGCAAAAATTAGCAAATAAAATACTCCCTTTGTTTTGTTTTGTTGTCAAATTTCTGAGAAATGTGAATTCACCACGATGCGATACAGAAAGAACAAGGACCAGGGATGTAATTTCAAGTAACTCTTTTAAACTATGTTCCCATTGGCGTAATTTAGAGGTCAATCTTAATTTACGCATAAATTAAGTACAAACTAAGTAATTTCGCCTTGTAAAGTCTGTCAGTAAATTAAGTTGAAAGTACGTAGTTTATAGGGCTTTCGCACGCGGCGATTTTCCACGCAACTTTTAGTTGAAAGCAAAAATCGCCTCGTCCGAACGGCCTTTCAACTAATCGCTTTCAACAAAGTTGGTCGCCAGCCAACTTTGAGCTCGTTCAACTTTTTTTCCTTGCTCTATAAAAAAAATTTACTTTTCGGCTATAAATTGTATACACTTTTTAATTCGCTCATATATTTTCTTAGTACATTCCCTTCAAGACCAATGATTTTATGGTATTCAAAAGTTTTATTGTTTATGTACATACGTTTACGTATTTTACACTTTAACAAATTGATTCCACGTGCCTATGTACTGCATTTAACGCAAATATGTATGCACACATTTTCAGGTATACATCTTAACAAAAAGCATATTTAAGTTATTATTAACAGATAAAAGAGACATTTTCTTTGGATTCAGTACTAAAATTAGACATTTTAATAGCATTTCAAGTGCTTATCAAAACTTTGCGACAAGATTTGACCATTTATCTTAATATTATTCAATTTTAATTATTGTTTGTAAAAATACGGTTTGTATTTTAAGAAAGCCGTCCAAATCCAAGGTTCAAACTTTGTGCAACATCAAAAAAACTAACACACTTTCGTAAAAACTTAGAGCTTTTTAATTCGAGATCCTAGATTTATTTTGAGTGTGCGGTTTTTTAGCCCATTAAATTTTAATATGACTAAGTTTTTTAAGATTTCTTTGATGAAGGTGTTGCTAATTTTCTCCATATAAAAAAATCGTCGAACACACTTCGTATGGAAGAAAATGGCTGACATCGTCGACAAAAAAAAATTGCCAAGTTAAACAGTAAGTCCCAGCTACTTTAAACTTGCACTTTATTATACTAAAATTGAATGGGCTTTAGCCCAAAGAATATTAAAAAGCTCGAAATTTTACGCAAAAATGTTGGTTTTTGGATGTTTCGCAAAGATTTAATCTTGGGTTTATACAGTTTTTCTTAAAGAATACAGATAATTCAAATTAAAGAATAATAAAATAAATAGTAAAATCTTGTCAATACGTGAGTGCCGTAAAGGTATTATATTTAAGGAAATCTCTTCTTATAACTAACGAAGACTTTGTTTCTATATGAAGCTGACTTCGACATTTTGTTTTAATAAAACTTAGTATCGAAAAGTTTCTTTAAAAATTTGCCTAGACTATATTATATTGGTTCGTTCAAGCCATTTTTCAAAACTTACAAAGGTAAATACGAACAGGCGAATAAAAGAGAATACAAAAAATTTCTTGCTGTGAATTTTCAGAGCTATATATTTTTAGTATTCATTACAAAATTGTACTAAAAAGTACTGCGTAGTAGAAAGTATATTGTAAATGAAATTGTATCAAACAAGTACAATTGTACCAAAAATGCCAGCACTGTTCTTTATACATACTTTTTTTCTTTTTTACTCTTATTTTATCATTCAGCTTCGTTAAAAGCACTTCTACCAACGCTTGGCTTGCCAAATTTACGCCAATTGATAAAATTTTGATTTAAATTCATTTTCAATAATGTAAATAACGATTCGTGTTGTATCGAAAATCGCCTCGTCTGAATAGGGATGGAAACTTTTTCACTTTCAACTTCTCATTCAACTTCGTATTCAACTTTTGTTGCCTGTAAAATCGCTCGTGCGAATGCCCTATTATCTTAAACCACCCTACCAGACACGACTAACGCACCCTGCCAGCCACGGCTCACCACTTTCCCCTGAAATTCAAACGATTTACAAACACATTCACAACTTTTTAGTCATCTCACCCACACACTTACACATTTTTTGTTCGAACTGTCAAAAAAATGTCCCTTTGTTAGAGCTACATGCCCGATAAGAATTCGTACTCTAATAAGAATTCTATGCGTTAGAGCGAGCAAGTTAGAAACATCGGAGTTTTGATGACAGTATACATACTGTGAAGAAATGTCACTTTGCGAAAATTTTGAAGGTAAGGATACGTATTTAACAATTTTATTTAATTATAATGTAATTTCTTCTTTTAGACTGCAAAACAGCAGCGACTTGGTCACATTCTTAAGGTATGTATTGAGACTTTTTATATGTTTATAAATTTGAATTGATATTTTTGTTTGTTTACAAGTTTGGGATTCACCATCAGCACCTTCAACGCTTGCATCTTCATCGCCAGGAGCACCATTAAAACCTTCTGCCCTCAGCTTCTTCATCGCCAGGAGCACCACCAGTACCTTCTATCTTCAGCTCCTTCGTCGCCAGGAGCACCATGGGTACCTTCCGCCCTCAGCACCTTCAACGCCAGGAGCACCTTCAAAGTGTAGGTCCAACTTGTCAAATTTTGCAAAGTTGTAAGAAAACTTAATTTTTCTGAACCACCATAAATGATTTGCAACTCTTAATTTATATCAAAAGAAAGGTAAACCGATTACCTTTCTTTTGATTATAACACCGTTAAAATCGCTTTACGTTTTCATAAAAACTTTGCAACTTTTGTAAACAGCTATATATAAGCAGTGAAAAAGTGGTACAATTTTGCAAAGTTGTAACGAAACTGAATGTTTGTGCACCATTACAAATGATTTGCAACTGTTAATATATATTAAAAGAAAGGTAAATCGATTACTTTTCTTTTGATTATAATATTGTTAAAATCGGTTAGCTAGTTTATAGAAATTTTGCAACTTTTGAAAACATTATATGTAAGAAGTGAAAAAGTCACATTTTGCAAAGTTCTAACAAAACTGAATTTTTATGAACCAGTACAAGTGATTTTCAACTGTCAATATATATTAAAAGAAAGGTAAATCGATTTCCTTTCTTTTGATTATAATACTGTTAAAATCGCTTAACTTTTTTATAGAAAATCTGCAACTTTTGAAAACTGCTATATACAAAGGAGTAGTAGTAATAATAAGCAATTAAGCAGCCACATATATCTGTAAAAATATCTTTATTATTAATGTTAATTGTAATTTTTATTCATAATATTGATTACTAACTATGTATATTAGGTTAACAATGCATTTTGAAAAATAAATTTTGCAAAATAAAAATCAAAAAAAATTTTAAGTTTTTTATTTAAAGTTTTTAAGGTTATTTTGAATTCGCTGTGAAGAGAATGCAACCCTGCGCCAGCTGAAGTGGGCAATGCTAGACGAGTGCAGCTATATGTTTTCCTTAGGAAGTATCTGAATGAGTGCGACAGTGATGCAAGGCTCACACGTACAGGGGGAAACTGGTGAAAATCTGCACACCGCCCATACAAAGTTCACCAGATTTTTCACCAGTTTTGAAGTGAACGAAACCCGCGGTTCCACCAGATTTTTCACCACTTTTGGCTGGCAGGGCAGTCTCCAATACATTTAAATATTTCACCAATACACTCAAAGCCACATGCCAAAATTTACACGCGTACAGGAAAGATATGTTACACATAACATATGTATAACACGATATCCTGTTAGATTTTTCATGTCGCCCTTAGGAAATTAACGTAAACATTTTATGGGAGTATAACATGCATTTACGTTACAACTCTGCGTTACATGATTCGTTATATAACGCGTAGTGTTCTTGTAGGGCAAGAGCCAAATCACGAACAAATCAGTGTCGGTTCTAATTTTATCGATAATAATCGAAAAAAGTTTTGTCTCATAACTGATATGTCATTGTGTTTGGACGTTTTGTTTTTAATAATCGCGCGTGGTAGTTTGTAAAATATTTCCAGAAGCTTTCTCTTCTGATCACTCATCTAAAATCTAAAAAATTACCACAAACAACTCAGAATATAAAAATATACGCAATTACTCACATTCGCGATCTCTTTTGGTTAAATAAACAATAACACAGGGTTGCTACAAAGCTGTCAAGACAAATAAAGAATCGCGTGTATGAACGCACTTAATTTAGTGAGGTATTTTAAACGAAACTAAGTATTTTATGTTGGTAATGTGAACATAGTTTAAATAAACAATAACATAGGGTTGCTACAAAGCTGTCAAGACAAATAAAGAATCGCGTGTATGAACGCACTTAATTTAGTGAACATAGTTTAATTCAGTGGCAATGCGCAGAGCGTTCGGGGCAGCAATTTAATTTGTATCAAATATAACATTAAACGGTTGTTCTAATACATTTTTTGATAATATTAACCAGACTATATACATTATATGGTATTTCTTTTAAAAATCAATGTACTATATGAACTTTTTTTCAAATATTTCTTAAGTTTCATTCATGAGTGCTGAAAAGCAACCATGCGTGTAAGAAATTGTGTGCTACCTAAAATTTCACCTCTGGAAACTTTATCCCCATAAACGACTTCACCACAGTTTTTTTTACTGTATATACTGAGGCTTCGAGCCTGATGGTACAATCATTTGATGGTGCAACAAGCTGGTGTCGTGAATTTGCCCTCTTATATATATACCTACATATATTTATGTAAGTAAAAAGTTTTAGCTGCTATTTTTAGCAACAACGAATTTTTTTAGCTCTCTTTAGCCGTTTTTTAAAAGGAATTTGGCTACCACTAAGGCTATCTCCACACTTGTCGTCCAATCATAGTTGCGTTATCGTCTCGCCCTGAAATTTTGAGCCGAGCACATGCATTTCAAAGGAGATCTGCACACCTGTCGTTATCTGCTAGTTATCGGCAAATCGTAGAAGATGCAGAAACGGATAAGTACGGCACTGTCGTTTGCTAATCGTTGTGCACGCATTGTTTGTTTACATTTTATGGGGAAAAATTAGTGAAAAGGTGAATATTTGCATAAAAATTAGTATTTTTTGCATAAAATCTGTGGAAATGATTAAAAAGTGGATCATTGCATTAAGATTCAATAAATGTGAGCGTTTTAACTTTCAAATATCACGAAATTGTAAAAAGTCTCTGTGTGCATGCACAAAACTTTTTTCAGGAAAAGACAAGAAGATATATTATTGAAAAATGATGTCTAGAATTGTTGCAGCACAGTCTATATTTTAAAAATGCAAGTTTTCGTAAATATTGCGCGAAAATATCAACCAGAAAAACAGGAAATACCTGCTTCAAGTGAATTCTTAGACGCCAAATGAATTGAAAGATCTCGAACGAGTGTGCGAAAGTGTAGTCGTCATGTAATCGTTTCATCATGATTGTGACGATGAAGTAACTATGACTGGACGACCAAGGTGCAGAAAGCCTAAAGGGAAGCGCGTCAACACTGGTCGGTGTAAATCCTGTGTAAAGTTATGGAATGATGAAGAATTTATCGAGTATTTTCACCGAGTATTATTTTCAACCCATTCTAATCGTTGTTAAATTGGCTCATATAGTCGCTGTACAACGAGGCTATCTACATTTGGTAGGAAAATATAGTTTAGTTTTCCATATATTTTGGAAACAAGTGGTAATCTCTAGCCTTTTCAGTATATAGTGGTAATGTACTTGATAGTGATTTATTGGGCTGTTTTCGAAACTCTGTAGTAATGGTTTTGTGAGCGAGTATTAAAATCTAGAAAATTTTCACTCGTTGCAATTATACTTGCCACAAATTTTGCGAGTGACGTACCAATACGAAACAAGAACCCCCAGAGAAAATTAATCTACCTATTTAATAAAAAGAGTATATTTGTAGTACGAGGTTGTGTTTATAATATTTCATCATATTGTGTGTTTTGAAGACCTCGGAGGGTTTAATTTAAAAACTGCATTTTGACACGAGGAGCTGGCTACAACAACAACAACAACGAGGAGCTGGAAAAGCCTATATAAATACAATTGTAATAAAAGATCAGGAATATTTGGGGTTTCATAATTATCGCGGAAAGGCAAGTTTTAGATATGCTTATAAAGAACCAGGAGTCCCTTAAAAGTTGGTTGGTGGTAGTACTGGAGCCTCTGTAAGTACTTATAAAAATGCGTTAAACTTTAGTATACTAACTCCTTTTATTTTGCAGATGTGATGCAGACTCATCTGCGCTAGCTCGTTACGTGTTAGCGCTGTTGAAGAAGGACAAACCCGAAAAGGAATTAAAAAAATTGATGATAGAACAATTGGATGTGTTCTTAGCTGAAGAGACAAAACCGTTTGTTGAACGGTTATTCGAAGCTATAAGCACGGATGATTATTTTAGCAACGTTATACTTCCTGCCACACAAATAAATGAAGATTCTTTTACTGCAAAAGCCGGAGTTCCGGAAAACAATGACGACACGAAGGAAGATTTGGATCAAGAAATAGAAAATCATGCAGATACCCAAGATAAACTGCCGGATACCGTTTGTGATGAAAAGGATCACACACCAACAAGGGATGATGTAGGTTTAATAAATCTTTACTCTGATAATATAGTCATAAAAATTTCCTTTTCAAAAATTGTAGAATAATACCAAAGAATTGCTAAACAACAGTAGTTTCGAAAACAATAAATCGGATACGGCAGACCGCATTGAGCCTTATACTGCCACAGTTAAGTTAGAGACTAATGTCGGTTCGATAACGCATCATACATACACGGGCGGTAACAGTCACCATGTACGTAGTGCAAGTCCTCCATTAAAGGCCAATGCTGATAAGGAGAATCAACCACGTGAGAGTCGAAGACGACGCGCTTCACTTAGATCACGTTCGCGGTCACGCTCACGATCACGATCTAATGATAGGATATCTCGTCGTTCCCGCTCTCGTGACCGCCGAATAAACGAACGGGAAAAAATGCAACGCCAATTTCGTAATAAATCTCCGCCCATGACTGATTTAAGGCATGTGGGTTACCATGACAGGCGTCGGGGCGGTGGTGGAGGTGGTAGTGACCGCAGGCGAATTGGAAATGCTAGTAATACGACTAACTCAGGCGAACGATCACCTCGATTTGTCGGCAGCGCTGGAGAAGAAGGCGGCCGTAAAAATCGGCAAAATCGCTCGAATTCAAGAAGTCGATCGCCATCTGCAGAACGTGGAGGTAGAAGTAAAGTATCTCCAAATATTTCGCGAAATGTTCGCGGCTCTCCAGATCGTCACAATCACCACGCGCATGGACAACTTGATTCGGAAAAGAGACAAAGATGTCGTGATTTTGATGAAAAGGGATATTGTGTTAGGGGAGAGACATGCCCTTGGGACCATGGGATTAATCCCGTGGTATTTGAAGACATAAATAATTCTGCGTTAATAGGTATGTCACTTCCAGAATACAATCCAGATGTACCCGATTTGTGGGTGAGATCCACGACTGGAGCAGTGGTCGGAGTTTCTCCAAATACGCTAATGACAAGTGGATCAGTTATAGGTGGTGTTGGTGCCACTGGGATAAATCCCTTCACCGGTGTTGCGAGGGGGGCAGGAATATTACCCGTAGCAGGAGTTTCTGATTCTGTAACCTTTCCTCAAGTTGGCTCTGGGGCGGATAAACAAACCAACAACAGCCCTGTAGCCGCAGAATATACCCGCAATTCTAACACAGGCGCAGGTTTCAGAGTAGGTACTCCCATGCTACCTTTTCCTTTCAACACATCGGCAGTAACAGCTCCTCTTCAACGAGAATTAATTCCAATCCCTGTAGTTGATGCAAGCAATACCAATTCAGGTGCTGATATAAGTCAAATACAGCCAAGAAAACGACGATTTGAATTGGAAGATTCAGTAGCAATAGCCGAAAGTCCAACAAAACGTAAAATGCCACTTAACAATCGTCTTGGACCACGTTTACCAAGTATTCAAAATAACTGTTCTCTGGAACTGCGAAAGATCCCACGCGGTCTAAATACAATCGCACATCTCAATAATCATTTCGCCAAATTTGGGAAAATTGTAAATATACAAATATCCTATGATGGTGATCCAGAAGCGGCTATTGTGACGTTTTCTGCACACGCAGAAGCAAACGTTGCATATCGCAGTACAGAGGCTGTGCTTAATAACCGCTTTATAAAAGTGTTTTGGCACAGTCAAGAAGTAGGCTCATTAATAAATGACGTTGCTCCAATGCCTGTAGGAAATGCCCGAAAAAATAGTCATTATCATTTAAATAATGTACCTGCGGTACCAATCCCTACCGCTGACTCAGCAAAAACTGCGAATGATAATGTTTCAAATCAGAGCACAGGGGCATCGGGTAATACAGTGACCACTTCATCCACGAATGATACTTCAAACGTAACAAGCGTGACCACTCCCATTGCAGCTGCCCATGTTCCGCCAACATCTTTACGCTTAAAAAATAATGTGCCACGCGGCCCCTCTTTGGGCGCTTCAAATGCCATTATCCGTAGAAAGCAGGAAGAGCAAGCCAAAGCTGTTGTTCAACTTGCCAACGGCCTTCGTAAAAGAAAACAGGAACTTTTGCAGAGTTACGTAAAGCAAATGAAATCGGCGTTGGAAATTGTGGAACGTTGTGAACAAAATGATCCCCAACGTACAAAAACACTTGAGACTATCAAAGTTTTACAAGAAACCATCGATAAATTACGTAAAGAGATTGCCGCAGAACAAGAACAAATCCACGCACAAATGCAAAATCAACATCTGGCTCCACTAAAAAAGACTAAAGAGCAACAAAAAAAAAGAGTTGCTTGACATAGAACTCGAGTTGATTGCTCAACAGCAAGAGGGCAATGATACAACAGCCATACAAAAACGTCTGGAAGAGCTTCAGCGCAGTTTAGGAATAGTTCCTGGAAGTGGTGCCGCTGGTGTTATTCCCTCTCACACGCCTCCAACCAGTGACAAAGTGACGCATTTTCCTCCCAGCCGAGCAAATCCCCGAACTCGCTCCTCATTTCCTGAAGGATCCACGCGCGTTGATCGCCGACCGAAAGCAATTGTTGTTACGGGATTTACGAGTGAAGAGGCCGATTTTGTGCTTGGTCACTTTAAGGTAAGCCAACAAATTATATATACATATCGTCCCGTTTCTGCCTTAACCTCGTATCTGCAATAGAGGTATTTTAGAGAGTGTAAGAAAAAATGCTTAATATCTTCCCTTAGGATACAATTAACGCATTTTTTACTTAATATTTCTGGTTCCACTAACAGTAGTGAGCACCCTCACTAACTGTAAACGTCCCTGTGAGAAAACGATTCTAGTAGCGTTGGACCTGTCAAAGGCTTTTGACACTGTCAGCCATTCCTCTCTCCCACAGAGGCTCAAACGGTGGTCGGCAATTTATCTGAGTGGTCGACACTCGTCGGTAATGTTTATAGACAAATCGAGCAAACTTAGAAAAATAAAACAGGGGGTTCCACAGGGTGGTGTCCTTTCTCCACTACTGTTTAACTTTTACATTTCAAAGCTCCCTCAACCACCAGAGGGAGTTTCGATTGGCTCTTACGCCGACGATTGCTCGATCATGGCGACTGGGAATGGAATTGATGACTTGTGTTCGAAAGTAAACGGATATCTCTCTGACCTTTCTCGCTTCTTCACTGCAAAGTGTCTAGCCCTCTCCCCTACGAAATCCTCTGCGACCCTGTTCACGACCTGGACGAAGGAGGTCAGGCTACCGCTAGGAATTCACGTCGATGACACCAATTCCGACGGTGAATAATCCTAAAATACTCGGAGTAACATTCGACAGCCTGCTCTCCTTCTCTGCGCACACAACCGCTATTGTCAATAAAGTACAGAGCCGCAACAAGGTCCTCAAGTCGCTAGCCGGCAGTACATGGGGCAAAGACAAAGAAACGTTGCTGGCAACATACAAGGCTATAGGCCGGCCGGTTGTAAACTACGCAGCACCAGTGTGGTCGCCGGGGACTAGTAGGACGCAGTGGACGAAGCTACAGACGGTACAAAATACAGCACACAGGACAGCGACAGGATGCCTCCTGATGACACCAGAACACCACCTCCACGATGAGGCAAAAATGCTCCCAATTAGGGAGCACAACACGATGCTCTGCAAGCAGTTTCTTGTTAGGAGCCACAGATGTGGCCACCCAAATAGCCAGCTGCTTGCAGAGGAGCCCTCGCCGAGGCACGTCAGGAGGCATCTATATGAACTGACGGACGAAGTCCAGAGGTTCATTAAGCAACCTCTGGACCCGTCATCTCTCAGACAGGCCCTGAACGGCATTCACAGGGACGCAGTCTCGAGTTATGTAGACTCAAGACCTGTGAATGCCGTTCTAGGCACACAAACACCGGACATCGACATGACGGAGCTCCATCTGCCTCGGGAGACCAGAACGACAATAGCCCAACTTCGCTCTGGCTACTGCAGCAGGCTAAATTCCTACCTGCGGATGTGCCGAACGAATGTCCGGCATGCGGTGTGACCCCACACGACTCGAAACATCTCTTCGCATGCCCGGAAAACCCCACAACCCTAACGGCGTCGTCCCTACCCAGCAAACATTTGGAGTCATAAATGAGTCTTTAAGGAGTCCTATTTCGGAGCTACTACGCTCATAATGAGCTCATTTAAGAGTCCGATATGAGTGTGTTTCCCTTCCTACGAATGTCGACTTATATGAGCTTAAATTCATACATCAAATGAGCCTCAATATGAGTCATATTGGACTTTTATTGGCCTCATATACGGCTCATTTTGGACTCTTTTAAAACAAGTTTTGGCCTCATATATGACTCTTTTTGAGACCCTTATCGGCCTCATAAATTGCTACATTCGGACTCTTAATTTAGGTAGCTCTTTGAGTCTTATTCAACTCACTATATTTGCAAGGCATTCCGCAAAAAGTCCTTGCAAATAACATACATACATACTTACATGCATATACACATTCCAACATGCATTCAATAGCAGCAGCTGAAGCTAAATTTTGTTCATTTTTTGTTTTCTAATTATTTTCAATTTCGGTATAAACAAGTTTACATATAAATTTCAAATCTTTATTGTTTTTATATTGGCACAAGGTGCTGGCTCATAACTTGGCTCATATATGAATCCTAAAAGATTCATATAAGAGTAAACAATTTTTTGTTTTTGTAACTCATATTTCTTACCTACCTAGGACACCTTTCGGACTCATATATTCTGAACGCTCAGAATATGTTTGCGGGGTATGGACTGACCCCATAGAGGCTGTACGCTTCTTGGGGCTGCCGTTAGTGGAACTCGACGACAACGACTGAGATATCAGCCGATCTGGGCGGGGTTGTTGTAGCCGCTACAACAACAACAACAACAACAACAACCCTCATTAAGTCTTTGTTCTATTTTGAAATAGTGTGACGCTTAAACAGCTGTTATAAGTGGTAATATTAGTTTTCCCAAAAATTGGAGATACGTGGATAAGGCTGAAACGGGACGATATCTCTCTTCCGCTATACTTAGACAGGCTTAATCCAGTTTTATCGTGAATTGTGTTTTTATAATTTTTGCAACCTATAATTTTGCAACCATTTCCATGCAATTCACTGTCAAATTGAAAAGGAGACATTTTATTTCGATGTGTAAACAGCCAGAAAGACCTTCCTGTTACTTCGCTCCGTTTACTGCAGCAGGTTAAACTCCTACCTGAGTAGATTGAATGAGGATGTGCCAAATGAGTGTCCGGCATGCGGAGAGACCCCACATGACTCGAAACATCTCTTCGCATGCCCGGAAAACCCGACAACCCTAACGGCCTTGTCCTTGTGGACCAACCCCACAGAAGCTGCACGGTTCCTGGGGCTGCCGTTAGTGGAACTTGACGACAACGACTGAGATACCAACCGTCCTGGGCGGGGTTGATGTAGCCGGTACAACAACAACAACAACCTACCTGTTACATTGCGGAAATCAGTTTCAGAAATAAAATTTGCAAGATTATTTGTTTATTTATTTATTTAGCATAGTTTGCAAATGAATTTGCAAAGTATGATATAGGCACCGGACGTCTAGGTCATTGAGCGCCTTAGAATACATATGTGTATTTTGTTAAGTATCTTCATTGAGGTGATGTATACGAAGTGCTTCCTCTATTTCTTTAATGTTGCTGTACCTGCAATTTAGTATTTCCTTGATGCTTTTTTTTAATAACGAGTGAGGGCAGATTGTTAATACATGCTCTATTGTGAGGGTTGTTGCACAAAAAAAGCATGCTCGTGGAAGTGTTTTGGTGAAAAAGTGTGATGTGTTAAAGAATGTAGTGCCTGTTCGAAGCCTGGCTAACTTAATGCATTGATTACGAGTGAGTTTAGTGTCGTAATTATGTCTAGGGATGTCGAAATTATGCCTGTGTGGGAATGTTCTGAGGTCGTCTGCGATTTTCAGTTCGGCTTCCATCTGCACCGCTTTTGTCGTTCTTGTTATGACAATTGAGTGAATTGGGACTTCTGTTATTAGAGGTAGCGAAAAGCATTCTTTGGCCGCTTGATCCGCTCTTACATTGCCTTCTATTCCAGACTGCCCGGGTACCCATAGAAGTCGTAACTGGTAGCTGTAGACTGGCATCTGACACAAAGAGGTGAGCTTCATTACGTTCATTTGATATTGCATTGTCTGTGCAAATAAGGGTTTTCTTTTTGAGCTGTGCAGCAATTGATATTGCTTTCTTGATTGCAAGATGTGACTGCAGTTGAGAGAGCCCAAATCGATTTCGGAAATACATATATTTCAAC
Source organism: Rhagoletis pomonella (assembly GCF_013731165.1). Lineage (NCBI taxonomy): Eukaryota > Metazoa > Arthropoda > Insecta > Diptera > Tephritidae > Rhagoletis > Rhagoletis pomonella. The sequence goes on along the minus strand of NW_023459172.1, from coordinate 38,337 downwards.
TTGCTCATGCTGCACTAGCAATCTGCAATTCGGCTTTCGGAAATAAAAAACGTCTTTCACTTTACATGCAAGGTGTGACATCTCATGAAACTGCTTTCTGAAATTTCTCAATTTGACCGCCTTTTCGAAATATATTGCATTGCCACGTCTGACAGGCTCTTATCTTTTTATAAGCTTTTATTTAACTTGGTCATCCGCGGAAATCGCGGAAATTTCCAATCGGTTTTAAACTAACTTCCCGACAAGTTAGAGACTTGAAATTTTCAGCATAGTTCCAATCACGATGACAATGCAATTTAATATATAAATGAATTCCCCATATGGTCCAGGGGTCTTGATTCAAAGGCGGTCAAAAAATATGCTAAAGCTGCCGGCGATAGTGTAGCAAAGCTATTTGGGGCAAAATTTTAGATATCAACCTAGTCTAGATATGAACCTCGTTGTAGGAATTAGAGACTCCAGATGTCGCCCCGCCAGAAGAAGTTAAATATTGCGCCTAAATATATGCCATTTACATATGCTACAGCGGAAATGGACGACACGCCATGTCTTTCAATAAAATTAACTGCTGCTATATGTACATACAGTATTGGCCAATACAATAGCACCCCCATTTCAAAGTCATATTGTTTGCCACTCATGTTTATTTATTTATTTTTAAGAATTTTCAATTAAAATACAGTTCATTTCTGACAAAACTCACATAAACTTAAGTTTAAAACTTTTTAAAAGTCCGCAAAAAAGTGCAACAAATTTTCACCCAAATTTCAAACTTTTTTCTCAGAAGCGGTAGAATTTTTTGAATACACAGTTTTATAGCCCATTCGATTTTAGTCTAATAATGTGCAAGTTTCAAGTGGCTAAACATTACCGTTGATTTTTTAGATTTTTTTTCGCCGAGGATGTTGCGGGTTTCTGCCATATAAAAATAAATTGTGTTTAGTCGTTATATGGAAGCAAATGAGACAAATAAAATTCTAAAAAATCAACGGTAATCTTTAGCGACTTGAAACTTGCACATTATTGGACTAAAATTGAATGCGCTATAAAACTGTGTACTCAAAAAAAATCTAGAGCTTCTGAGAAAAAAGTTTGAAATTTAAGGGAAAGTTTCTTGCGCTTTTTTGCGGTCTTTTAAAAAGTTTAAAACATGGGTTTATATGGGTTTTGTTAGAGAATGAACTGTATTTTAATTGAAAATTCTTAAAAACAAATAACTAAACATAAGTGGCAACAATATCGCTTTGAAAGGGGGGTGCTATAGATATGTCCAATACTGTATGTATGTTAATACAAAATGTAAGCAAACATTTTGCTTGCATAGTCCTCTGTTCTCTTTCATTGCAAGTTGAATTATTTTAATATCTATTGCAAAATTTTGTACATAAAATAAAATAACACTTTTTAATATACAACGCTTTTATAAATGGACTAAAAATTAGAAAATAAAATAACGTAAAAAAAAAATTTTTTTTTAAAACAAGCTTTTATTTAACAAGTAGAATCAAAGGAATAAAATAAAGTAGTGCAACAAAAGATTTTTTAGCAAGAAAATTTTGTCAAAACTGCACTAAAA
>NW_023459172.1:31427-36661 GCF_013731165.1 Rhagoletis pomonella | reverse complement strand
CACCTTGTGCCAATATAAAAACAATAAAGATTTGAAATTTATATGTAGACTTGTTTATACAGAAATTGAAAATAAAAAAGCTTGTCGCGCGAATAGCAAACCGGCATTTAAATATCTGCATACATACCTAACCAGTTATGCATGTACGCTGAATTCGCCGACAAGCTTTTTTAAAAACGAAGTAAATTAGTACAAATTGTTAGTAATTTTCATAGGAGTTTGAATAACTCCTTTCACTAAATGGCTTTTAGTAACTTTAACGAGACCTTAACTTATTTTATTTTATTAATTTTAGTGCAGTTTTGACAAAATTTTCTTGCTAAAAAATCTTTTGTTACACTACTTTATTTTATTCCTTGGATTCTACATGTTAAATAAAAGCTTGTTTTTAAAAAAATATTTTTTTTTACGTTATTTTATTGTATGATTCAAATACCTCAATAGACAGGGGAATTTATACAGGCTGCCTTATAACTCTGCAAATATCTCCTTGAAAGTGATATATCGTGAAATTCGGAGTTGAAAGCATAGATAACAAATTACAGCAGTACGCACCGGAATAACTCGGAGGTTTTCATCCGACCTAAGGGTTAAAGGTGTTATTTTTATTTATTTATTTTTTTTTACAGTCTGTTAGACTTATATTACAACAAGGATTTAACATTCTTAGAATTAGATTTAGATTTAAAATTTAAATCTTCTGCGTATCCAATGCTGGATGTTCGCGATTACATACAAAACAAAAATGCTGATCCTGCGTCCGCAGGTATCATGTCAGGTTATTTATTATTTCTTGGAACTTTTGTCTGTGTCTAGCTGCATTTATTAATTCGCCAATTGTTTTAAGGCCGGTCCATTCTTTGATATTATCGAGCCATGTCATTTTTAACCGACTTCCAAAAAAGGAGGAGGTTATCAGTTCGTCGGAATATATATATATATATATATTTTTTTTTTATGTATGTTACCGCATAACTTTAGACCACGTCAACCGATTTCGATAATTCTTTTTGCATCGGAAAGGTAGTGTCTCAGAGGTGGTCCCATACTAATTTGGTTTAGATCCAATGATTGGGTCATGAAATATATAAATATATATATATTTTTTAAGTCGGTTTTTTTTTTTGCTAAAAATTACTTGTTTTAATATGTTTTCGTATGCCTCTGGCAGTTTGGGCCATGTTGTCACAGTGTCATTAGATATCTTGTCAGTCCAACTTATTCTTAGCATTTTCCTATAGCACCACATTTCGAATGCTTCCAGGCGGTTTATCAGTTCGTCGTAATATTTTTTTTTTTTTTTTTTTTTTATGTATGTTACCGCATAACTTTGGACCACGTCAACCGATTTCGATAATTCTTTTTGCATCGGAAAGGTAGTGTCTCAGAGGTGGTCCCATACTCTGGTTAAGATCCCATCAGTGGATCATGAGATATATATATATATATATATATTACAAAAAGAATTATCGAAATCGGTTGACGTGGTCCAAAGTTATGCGGTAACATACATAAAAAAAAAAAAAAAAATATTCCGCCGAACTGATAACCTCCTCCTTTTTTGGAAGTCGGTTAAAAATTACTTGTTCTTCTACCAATTCCTCTTCGTCCTTCGATTTTCCCTTGTATCAGAAGTTGTTACAAATCGTATTTGCTTAGATAGATAGATAGATTTGTTAGAGGATGTGCACTGCGACCTTAGGTCTATTATGCCCTCGGAGCTCATCACAACACCTCGTCCAGCCCCAGTGCTCTGATGAAACCGAGCAGTTTCGAGGGCTGTAGAGAGTGAATGTCTGAAGCCTCGGGCCACAGCTTCCCCAAGTGTGTTTGCCTTCTTCTCGACACCGCGTCACATTCTAAGATGATGTGCCGCGGGGTTTCTGGGACCCTGTCGCAATAGCGGCAGGAATCGTCTGCGCTAATCCCTAAGGTATGCATATGGGCCCGCAGCCTGCAGTGACCAGTTAGCAGTCCTGTAATAAATCTTAAATTAGTCTTGTTGAGTGTAATTAGTTCTCTGGATCTTCTGGGATTATAGCTTCCTAGAAGTTCTTTCGCCTGCCTTAGTCCAGGCGTATTCTTCCAATGTGTTCTGATCAGGTTTCGTTCCTCTATTCTTAACTCTTCCCTGATAGTGTGAGGACCAACTGCAAGGAAGGGTTCTGGTCCTATGGGTCGAGTGGCTGCTGCTTCCCTAGCGAGCTTGTCAGCATCCTCGTTGCCCTGTACGCCTGTATGGCCCGGGACCCACATCAGCTGTACTGTGTTGAGTTCCCCCAGGGCGTTTAGTCTCTTTACACATTCCCATACCAACCGTGAATTAATATCACACGACGATACGGCTCTCAGTGCAGCCTGACTGTCGCTGCATATGACAATGTGCTGTTTTCTCGGTTGTCTCTGCAGAATTATCTCCGCACAAATGTCGATGGCAAAAACCTCCGCCTGAAAGATACTGGGATAGTTCCCCAGGGGAATGGAGATATTGGCTTGGGGGCCATGTATTCCTGCCCCTATCCCTTCGTCGGTTTTGGAGCCATCTGTGAACCACCTTTGGGTATGGGGCCGAAAGGTGTTATCCAACATTGTCTCGTTCCAGGTTGCCTTGCTTCCTAGTACGGTTCTAAACTTTTTCTCGAAGGTTCTTAGCCTAACCATGTCGTCTCTATTGAGCTGGGAGATAGGAATCTTGCTTTTGATTTCCTCTCCGAGTCTGCTCGAGATCACCTTGCCTTTACCAGTGCCCTCCCTCATGAAGTTTAGGAGGGCTTTTTTGACGGTTTGTTCTATGACTATGTGCAGTGGCGACAGGTCCAAGATTACCTCCAGGGCTGCAGTGGGACATGTGCGCATGGCACCTGTTATACAGGTGCACGCCAGTCGCTGCAGCTTGGAAAGCGACGCCCTTACCGTGTTGAGGGCAGCCCGCTCGGACCATGCCACTGCTCCATATGTAACTATTGGCCTGACAATCATTGTGTACATCCATCGTAGGATGTAGGGGCTGCACCCCCATGATTTGCCGGCTCCTGCACACCATTAAAGCTCGTGTGGCTTTTGTTACAGCGTACTCAATGTGCTTATTCCATAGCATTTTGCTGTCGAAGATGACTCCTAGATACTTTACTTCATTACATATTTCTATCTCTATGCCTCCTAATGTTATAGGGTGCATGCCTGGAAGGCATCCTAGTAAAAGTAATAACGGCTGTTTTGGCGGGGTTTATGTTAAGGCCCACCGTGCCACACCATCTTTTAGTTAGGATAAGTGCTCTTTGTACAATGTCGCAGAGGGTGCTTTCAAATTTGCCCCTCGCTATAATTACTATGTCGTCCGCATATATTTGGCACAAAATGCCGTTGTTGGATAGTAACTCAAGTAGTTCGTCTACTAGTATACTCCAAAGCAGGGGAGACAGTACGCCCCCCTGCGGGCAGCCTTTTACCGTCATCAACTGTATGATTTTATTGTCAGCTACGGTCTCTGCCAGTTTTGTTCGCAGCATTGTACTGATCCATCTTCGGATCGGGATGTCTACGTTCCTTCTCTCTAGAGCTCGATCTACTGCCTCGTGTGAGGTGTTATCAAAGGCTCCTTCAATGTCTAAAAATGCACAAAGTGTTACCTCCCCCCCCCTCAAGTGCATTCCGTATGGTAGATGACAGCTGGAACAGCGCTGTATCCGTCGATCTACCTGCACGATAGGCGTGTTGCCCATGATGCAACGGCAATGACGTCAGGGTGGTGGACCTTATGTGGTTGTCTATGATCTTCTCCATTGCCTTAAGTAGGAATGATGTTAGACTAATCGGGCGGAAAGATTTCGCCAGCGAGTAGTCTTTCTTGCCTATCTTAGGAATGAATTTGACACAGGCTCTCCTCCACGACTTTGGGAGATACGCTAGTGCCAGGCTTTCCCGCATGATTTTGATTAAAATCGGGGTAAGCAGGTCCAGTTATTTCTGGAGTAAAATCGGCCATAAGCCGTCCACCCCAGGGGTCTTATAGGGCTCAAACGAATCGATGGCCCATCGTACGGTCGACCAGGTGAATAGGCATTTTGCTGTCTTCCAGTCCTCCGAGGCCGGCTTATGGTATTCATCACTATCCTCTGCTACCGGAGTCAATGCTCCTGGGAAGTGTGTTGTCAGGAGGGCCAGGGCCCTCTCTTCCTCACTTTTGGTGTAGCTGCCGTCTGGTAGTTTTAACGCCATATGGTTTTCACCTGTACCTCTAGCTAGTGCTCTGTGCAATCTGGCAGCCTCCGGGGTGGAGGTGATGCCTTCACAGAACAATCTAAAACTGTTTCTCTTGGCTTCGCGAATCGCTTTGTTATAGGTGGTTAGGGCAGACAAATAGTCATCCCAATTCCCAGTACGTTTCGCGCGGTTAAAGAGTTTTCTGACCTCTTTCCGGTGACCTGAGAGGTTGGAGTTCCACCATGGGTTTCTATTCTGTCCTTTTGGTGAAGTCAGCCGGCAGCTTGATGTATAGGCATCCGTTATTGCCTCATTTAGGCTGCCGACCTTCGCCTCCAATTCCACCCACCGCTTAGCCCTGTTCTCTACGTTTGTGGTGGTTAGGTTTGCCTGTAATAGTTTGTGATAGCTATTCCAGTCGGTCCTCCTAGGATTCCTACTGGGCGTGGCTCTATTCATGGAGATCTCTAGGGAAAACTGTATAATCCTATGATCCGACATTGTGGGCTCCGAGGAGACCCTCCAGTCCGAGATCAGATTATCCACCCAGGTATTCCCAAGAGTAACGTCCAGAACTTCCTCTCTTACCCTAGTTACAAAAGTGGGCTTATAACCTACATTGCAAATACTAAGGTCCTTACTTAATATAAAGTCTAGTAGAAGCTCACCCCTTTTATTGGTGTCAGTGCTGCCCCACTGTACATTATGTGCGTTGGCATCACATCCAATAACCAATGGAAGGCGCAGTTTCTCGCTGTACTCTACTAGTCCTCTGACTTCCTCCGGTGGTATGGCGGCATCCCCTGCGAAGTAAGCCGAAGCAAAAACTACCTCTCTTGCCTGTCCATGGAGATTCACCGTTAGTTGGATAGCCACCAGATCTCTCGTTAAAAACTCTGAAATGCAGAAGTAATTAGTCTCCTTCTTTAACATAACACAGGCTCTTTGGTTATCACATGATAAATCCCAGATTACCTTGATAGACTTCTCCGTCAGGCCCTTCACCTGACCTTTATACACCCACGGCTCTT
>NW_023459172.1:25469-31327 GCF_013731165.1 Rhagoletis pomonella | reverse complement strand
AGCATTTTCCTATAGCACCACATTTCGAATGCTTCCAGGCGGTTTATACTCGGGGCTCTCAGGGTCCAAACTTATCATCCATATAATAGTGTCGACCATACGTAGCATTTAAGAAGTCTCGTCTTTAACCTTATTGGCACGTCCCGATTTGTCAGTAGCTTCTTAATAGCTACTTCAATCCAGCTTTTTATTTCGCAATCATGGTCCCATCGGTCGTTTAGCCAGATCCCCAAGTATTTATATTTTTCCACCATTTCTATGTTTTTATTGTCTATTATTAGTCTGTCATTATAATAGTCTTTACTGCTCTTATTTACTATAATGAATTTTGTTTTGTCAATGTTTATATTTAGCCCAAATGATTTGCTGCTTTGTCAATAATTCTTTGGAGATCGTGGAGATTATTTGTCACTAGTGTTGCATCGTCTGCATATCGGATATTATTTACGTATGTTCAGTTAATTTTAATGCCCACATCTTGGTTGTTTGTAGCTTCTTCGAAGATTTTCTCTGAGTATACATTGAATAGTAGTGGCGATAAAATTCGAGTCGAGTGCATCGTAGTGAGCAGACGTGTGATGCAGATGATGTTTTCAGCCTCTATCAAAACACTGTGGAAAGTTTCCACACGTGGCGCTTCATCTTTTAAGACTCGATGTAATATTCGTTTTACACATTGTACCAGGCGTTCCCAACATCCGCCTGCGGAATCCATCCGGACAATTGAAATTCCACTCGATACCATCTTTAGAAACTTCTCTTTGAATTTGATCGAAGTCGAAAAGTCGTTGGTCTTCCTTAAATTCTCGTTGAGCTCCGATAAAATTAGTGCCATTATCACTTCTGATGCGGACGGGAACACCGCGACGATTGACGAAGTTTCTTAAACAAATTATAAACGCATCTGCGGACAAGTCTATGGCCACCTCAAGATGAATGGCTCTAGTCGTCAAACATGTGAATAATGCTATCCATCTTTTTTCTCGGCGGCGACCCACGTCTACGAAGAACGGGCCACAATAATCAATGCCAGTGTATGAGAATGGGCGCACGTATGGTGTCAAACGGGCAGGTGGTAGTTGACCCATAAGCGGCACAGCTGGCTTGGAGTTTTGGCGGATGCATACTGGACATTTCTTCTTCACTGTTGATAACAGAGAATGAGCTCGTGGTATCCAGTATCGCTGTCGCATTTCATTAATAGTAAGGCGGCTGTTTTGACGATGAGCTTTCCAGTGAAAATGATCCATGATCAGTACAGCTAAATGATGGTCACGTGGAATGATTATCGGGGCAGGCAATAAGCGGCATCGATTCGACCATTTATGCGGAGGACTGCGAATGCATCTAGCTTTGGTGTTAACTGAAACAAATGGTGGGTTTTCGGCAGCCATTTATTATCTCGTAGCAAATCGATTTCAGCTTTGTAGACTTCATATTGTACTTGACGGCATAAGTAATTCTCGGCGAGCTTCAATTCATCGGACATAAGCTCACCTTGACGACGAATTTTGGATTTAACATTGTTAATGAAGCGTAAAATCCATGCAAATATTCGAAGCAGCTTCGTAAATTTCGAATATTTGGAAATGTTCATGACATCGACGTGTTTTACTACAAGTACAGCTATCTTTTTACATTCTTCTTCATCCAGAAGCTCGGAGTGCAAGTGTTGCGGTTCTGCGGGCCATGAATCTTCATTGCCGCGTAGAAAATATGGACCTGTTATCCATCGCGAATTTGCCGAATATGCTGGTATTAAATTTACTTTTGTGGCTTCATCTGCCACATTCGCTGCTGACGGAAACCAACGCCATTGGCTAGGCTCGGTGCTTGAAAGGATCTCTGAGATCCGGCTGGCGACGAATTGCTTAAAATCCCTTTTCGTGGAACGGATCCAAAGCAAGACCGTTTTGGAATCACACCAAAACGTCACATGGTGCACACTTCGGTCTAGACACTGCTCCACCGAAGTTCGAAGGCGTCTGCCCAAAACTGCAGCTTGCAGTTCAAGCCTGGTATAGTTGTTGATCGCTTAGGGGCACATCTGGACTTAGCTACGAGGAAGGCGAGGAAAATATTGGTTGCTTTCTTCATACGCACGTAAGCCACTGCGGCATATGCGGCTTCGCTCGCGTCAACTAAGATATGTAGTTGCAACTCATCTGCGATAGAAAAACTTGGAGAAAAACACCTTGGTACGGAAAAATTTCTTACATTATGAAATGCTTGCCACCATACAAGCCACTGTGGCCGCCGATTTGTAGGTAAAGGATCATCCCAGTCTACTTGCTGTTTCCAGGTTTCTTGCAATATTAACTTGACTGCAACGGTGACATTGGCAAGCAGACCGAACGGCCATATATGCCATGGCAAGCCCCAGCAATTCCCGCTTAGTTGGTAAACGCTTACAGTCTAATACGTCACGTGGGATTTTGTGAAATTTAAAATGGAATTCCAAAACATCATCACTGGAATTCCAGTACATCCCTAACACTTTGTCGGTCTTCGGCTGACGTTCCATGTTGATAATGTCAGGTGTCGTAGGTGTCCCACGATTCAACTGGCTATGTAGCTCCTTGCAGTTAGAGACGAAATTTCGCAAATGAAATTCCGCAGCCGCATTTATAGTGATGGCTTCGTTGACAACTTCACTGGCTTCTTGGCTGCTATCGTAACTGGCTACGAGATCATCCACGTAGGTGTTTTCAGTTACGGCTTTAACACCTCGTATTGTGTGTGTATTCGGCACAACAAGGAGAGCAGGCTGCACCAAAAATCATGGATGTCATCACATACACCTGGATTGGTTGTAACTGGTCTCCATGCCTCCACAAAAAAACGTTGTGACTGTCTGTCTTCTGCTCGTATCTTTACTTGAGAGAACATCTCTTGTATGTCCCCAGTGATTGCAACTGGACGCTGGCGAAACTTTACCATAATCGCCATCAACGATTGTGCACGTTCTGGGCCCTTCATCAGTACTGAATTCAAGGAAATATTTGAGACGGATACCGCTGCGTCGAATTTCTGCGATATAGTTTTTTGCATAAACTGGATCTTTGGCCATTTTGTTTTCGACGTTGATTAGTCTTCTTTTTGCCATTTCGTAGCTTTGAGGTAGCTCGACGTTATCTTCACGCCATAACAAACCCACTTCGTAACGATGGCCAATATTTTTGGTAGTCTTCTCTAGTATCTTTCTTGCTCTCAGATCTTCCTCTGACTCAAGGGGAATATTTGGCTTCTGGACGGCGATACTGTGTACTCTTGCACGAGCTGTAACTGTTGTGTTGTAAATTGATTTCGTATGTGAAGAATGTTAGATGTAGAACAACCTCTGGTGTGCGTAGGGTCATATGCAACCCAACCTAACTTGGTAGTGACGGCGATAGGTTCATTTGGACCAGAGCAAACCATTTCTTTGGTGGCACTCAATTGGCTGTTGTCTAGTCCAATGTTGTTGTTGTTGTTGTAGCGGCACTACTAAGCCCCGCCTTTTTCGGGTCTACGTTCAATCATTGTCGTCAAGCTCAACTAACGGGAGGCCCAAGAAACGAGCTGTTTCGATGGGTTCGGACCAGAGGGAGAGGGGTGTTAGTTGAGTCGGATTGAGCTGGCATGTAAAGAGGTGGTTGGTGTTGGGGGGACTATCCACATGCCGGGCACTCATTGGGGATATTGGGGTCGAGTCTGGACAGGTAGCTGTTAAGGCGGCTACAGTATCCAGACCGTAATTGAGCCAGGGTAACGCGGGTCTCTCGTGGCAGTTGAAGCTCCGTCTCTTCTACAGGTGGTGATTGGGCTCGTATTACGGCATTCATAGGTCGAGAGTCGAGGTAGGTAGTAACTGACTCTATGAATGTCGTTTATGGCTCGTCTGTATGTCGTCGGGTCCAATGGTTGGTCTACGTACTGTTGGACTGCGTCCTTGTACACGAATAGGTGCCCCCTGACGTGCCTGGACGGACGCTCCTCCTGAAGCAACGGTCTGTTAGGGTGTTCACTTCTGTGACACGCCACCAGAAATTGCTTACAGAGCATTTTGTTGTGTTCCCTGACGGGGAGCACTTGGGCCTCGCTGTGCAGGTGGTGCTCAGGCGTCATCAGAAGGCACCCAGTCGCTGTCCGGAGTGCGGCGTTCTGACAAGTCTGTAGCTTCGTCCACTGCGTCCAACTAGTCCCCGGCGTCCAAACTGGCGCAGCATAGTTTAGAACCGGCCGGCCAATTGCCTTGTATGTTGCCAGCAACGTTTCTTTGTCTTTGCCCCAAGTGCTGCCGGCGAGCGCCTTGTTGCGGCTCTGTACTTTATTGACAATTGCGGTTGTGTGCGTGGAGAAGGAAAGCAGGCTATCGAAGGTAACTCCGAGGATTTTCGGGTTATTCGCCGTCGGTTGGGAGGTTTGCTGCTGCCCAGAGGAGCTTCTCGGAGCCGAGCAGGCTCTTCGGGTGTTGGGTGCGTTGCGCGAGCGGGTAGCCGTGGAGGCTGATTGTGCCGTTTGGCTTGAGCAGCAGGGAGCCACATAGCTTGTGGTCCACTCCCGATGAGACCTAAGACCAGAGCAGATTCTTAGGTGACTCCATCCGTTGCATGAGTTGCACCTAACCGAAGTGGAGTTTGGGTGGAGTCGATTCTGGCAAACACAGCAGAAATACGTTTCTGGTCCGGGGTTGGGCTCTACGCCCGCCCGGAGAAGAAGGATGCGGAGCAATCCGGCTGCAAGGAGTTGCTCCATGGACGAACAATGACTGAGGGGTATCGCCGATCTAAGCGGGGTTAGGTAGCCGAAACAACAGCCTTTGGTCGGGTAAAACCCGAGTCATTCCGGTACGTAGAACCGGCTGTCTTGGGAATGTGTCTAGTCCAATCAATAACGACGGTTTAATTGCTGAATAACTGGCTATAGGTAAATTGCTTAAGTGTCTATAATTATTTCGGTCAAAAGATTGCGTTGGTAAATCTAAATGTTTTATCGTATGTACATTCTTCAACTGGAATGACGTCTTATGATCAACTCCACTTATTTGTAAATTCAGTATACGGGATTGTTCACTAATTTGTTTTGTATTGTACCACTGTAAGGTGAGTGAAGTACTACGGCCTTTGATGCCGAGCTCGTCCGCAATACTTTCCTCGAGGAGTGTTATCGATGACCCTTCGTCGAGCATAGCATAAACTGTAATGCTTGTTCGAGGTCCATCAACCAACCAATTTGAAAATGTCTCTATAGTTGGATGCCCTAACATCCCCGCTGCACATCGACTCCATTCAAATTGCTTTGAAGCCGGTAACTTTAGGACTAATTCCTCTAACAACATCGGGTTGAGCAAATGATGCTCACAATTCAAAGGCGATTTCAAAAAGGCGACAATGTTCCGTACTAGATTTGAAAAAAAAACCAACAATTTTATCAACACGACTCTCGACTATTAGAGGAAATTGTTGAATCTTGTGCATTTGCACTCGAACTAACGAACGAAATTAAATTGCAATTCCCCAATCACTTGTGACACATTGTCTGGAAAAACTAGTAATGATGAAACGACACGTTTTGCGTTTCCTTGCAACGCTTTATGTAATCTCATTAAATTTTGGCGATTGTTGTATCCAAACTCTCTCGTTGTGTCATAGTAGCATGCTCTAAACAGAGGCCAATCTTCCGGGTTACCATCGAAATTGGGCAATGGATATAACTTCACAACTGAACTGTTGACGTATGAAATTATACCTCTCTGTAAGTTATTGGGCGGCTGTGGCAAAAACTGTGGTGGTGATGTCGTACTCTGCTGATGAAATTGCGTAGCTGAAGCTGGATACTGTGCAACTCGATGCGGCTGTGATTCATTAAAATCCCCC
>NW_023459172.1:14825-25369 GCF_013731165.1 Rhagoletis pomonella | reverse complement strand
CATTTAATGCACGAACAGCGTTGGTGTTATTGCACATTCTAAGTTCACTACGAATTTGCTTATTATCACGACTCAGCTCACTGACTGCTTCTTTCAACAAATGTATGCTTGTCAATAACGCTGACATTTGCTCATTCGAAGAATCTTCTGTCTTTGCTTCCATTGTGTTTCCTTCTACCAGTGTTGTGTTTATGCTGTCCGAATTATCTGCAGTTTCTTCATCTATATCTTCTACATTATTTCGTTCCGCATTCTCTGCATTATCTACGTTCTTCTTTGCCTGATTTCTAGTGTGCATTTCGGCAGTTATCTTCAAAAAGGCGAAACGACCACTATTTCTGCAACAGGTCTTATTGGCAAACGAAGATTATGTATTCTTGAAAATCTGCCTGCAAACGCAGTCTACCTGACTGCTGCTACTGAAGCAGCGAATGGTGACACTGGCTGACAAACTAACTGCGCTACTGAAGCAGCGACGTTGCCTACGGTTCTGATGAAACGACGAGTCTTGTGACTCTTCCTGCTACTGAAGCAGCGACGTTGCCTACGATTCTGATGAAACGATGCTACTTAAAGCGACGAGTCTTGTGACTCTTGCTGCTACTGAAGCAGCGACGTTGCCTACGATTGTGGCGAATGGTGAAATTGGCTAATGAAACCGACTGCGCTGCTGATGCGACGACTGTTGTGATTGTTGCTGCTACTGAAGCAGTGACGCTGGCTACGATTCTGATGAAAAGATGCTACTGAAGCGACGAGTGTTATTCCAAAAGAACAGCGTCAAGCAAAAGTATGGCTGCCTTTAATATTTTTCAATAAAATAAATTTAACCGGTACGGCAATGCTTATACGAGAAAGCAATTTGGTAAACTTTAATGTCGGAAAAACTAGCGAAGTATCGAAATAAAACACTTATTTTAACTAGCCTTCCTGGCTATATGAATATTTATTTCACTAGCTCGTTGAGCGATAAGTATTGCCTTACAATATATGTATGATGCTTAGAATTTAGTTGATTTAAGTTTCACGAATGAAAAAATGCGCATGCAAGTGCGCGTTACCAAATTGGTGCCTTTTCCACGCTCAACTGAAATTTTGAATTCATTTTCTTCGGTTGAACGCAGAGTCGTATTTTCGAGTTATGTATGTATCTATGCATCGAACTCATTTTCGAATATTTAAGGTCTAATTAACACCCTACTTGGATTTTGGAGGTTTGGAATTATCCGAGAAGGACGTATCTTGCTCGATTAATGAGCTTAGTAATTCGAAGCAGGCTGATGCTCATGAAATTTCTGCATTTTTCCTCAAACAATGCATTACTCCAATCGCTGAACCACTTACACTTTTGTTTAACATGTCTCTCAAACTGGGCATTTTTTTTGGATGAATGGAAATTAGCTTTTGTTACTCCTGTTTTTAAAGCAGGTGATAAATGCCAAATTTCCAACTACAGACCTATTTCTAAACTCACTAACTTTTCTAAATTGTTTGAAAAAGCTGTTAGTACTAAAATGACCTTTGCAATTAAGCCGTTTATATCTATTTCCCAACATGGTTTTATCCTGGACGCTCAACTGTTACCAACCTAGCAGTATTCTCAAATTACTGCATCTCTTCTTCTGTCGATGGATGCCAGGTTGATACTATATACACCGTTATATCGAAAGCATTTGATAGAGTTTGTCATAGGTTACTATTGTGTAAGTTATACTACGTTCAAATTGACGAGCTAAACATGTTAAATGGGCTTGAACCAGTTAAATGAATAAAACATGTTCATAAACAAGTTAATTCGCATGCAATTGTTGTTGGAAAATTGAACCAGTTAAATCATTTAACTCGTTTGAAAACCAGTCAGCGCAGAGTTGTATCAGAAAGCTTTCTGCTCCGGCCAATCAGAAAGACCCAAAAGCTTTCATTTGACACGCCAACTTTCAAAAAATTTATATTCTGAAAAATATTAAAAATTAAAAATTATCAAAAAATATCAAAAAATATCAAAATTGTATGCATGTCTGCCCGCCAAAAAAGAGGCAAAGGCGGTAATAAGTTATTTCCCATGAGGTCTCATCGTACGCAGAGATAAATAGTGCATAGGATCTAAACATTTTGAAGTCTCTAAGTAATCCGTATGCGTTAATATCATGAAGCAGACATTCGCACAAAACAAATTGAAACCCAAAAACTTGATTTGAATATTTTTTTTAGAATTTTTATTGGTAATCAAACAACCGTCAAAGTTAACTCCAAGTGTTCAATGTGGACGATTGTGTTTTCCGAAAAGTTCTTTTTCATTTAACAAGTTAAATGGGGCCAATTTGAACGTAATATTACGCTGTTTTGGCTTTCACTCCAAGTTTCTGGATTGGCTGAAATCCTATCTAGTCAACAGGGTCAACTTTGTATCAGTGGATAGTGTAAAGTCTCATGCATATGTTGCTACTTCGGGCGTTCCCTAAGGCAGCATATTAGGTCCGCTACTTTTCTTAATTTTTATTAATGATGCCAGTGCTTGTTTCAAACAATGTAATCACCTCTTATATGCGGATGATTTGAAAATTTTTAAATATGTAAAAACTAACTCTGATGAGTTAAATATCTTCTGCGACTGGGGTAAGCGAAATAAGCTAGAACTAAATATTAATAAGTGCTGTTTTGTGAGGTATTACAAAATATGTTCACCTCTGCAGTCGTCTTATCATATTTCAGACTTCGCTATAAGCTCCTATAATAAAATTAAAGATTTTGGGGTGGTGTTTGACTCGGGCTTCACGTTCATTGAGCACCTAAACTACATTATTCCCAAGGCATACTCGTCACTGGCTTTCATAAAGAGGAATAGCTCTGAATTTAAAGATCCCTATACTAAAAAAATTGTATACAATGCTTTCGTGAGATCGAAACTGGAGTATGCGTCTGTAATTTGGAATCCTTATTTTGATACGCACTCAAAAAGAGTAGAGCGTTCTACGTTGGAAGCTTTCCGTTCCCAATGTCCAGTAATTGTTGCGAGAATACTTCGGCTGCTGTGTATGTATGTTCGTCTTGTCGCAATGTTGACTACATATTTCAGGCAAGCATTTATCTCGTCCGCTAGTGTTAATCGAGAAACTAAAGACAATGTTTGCGTAAAGTCTCCTCGAGCAATATCAATGCATTCCCGAATGGTTTAACGTTTCCACGCAAATCTCGCAACAATCGATCATGAACCTCAAGCGATTTTTTATGTGCCATGGTATACTCATCCCAAACAATGAGTTAAAATTTTTGTAATACTTTTTCCATACCGGATGCTCTGGAAATATTGCACGTGGGAGTTTGGATGATTTATATGTTCAATGGCAGCTCAAGAGCTGACTTGGCAAAGCTTCCACCTGGTAACAATGTCGCAGCAATTCCATACGAAGCGATAGCTAAGGGAATAATATTTTTTGATCGAACCGTTGCCAGAATCTATCTGATAAGGAATATTTTCTTAGTTCCTCCTGGCGCATCCAAGAAGAAGGTCCCCAAACTCCGTCATTTATCATTTGCATATTCTTCTTCTACTTTGGCTTTGTAACCGCCTAAGCCAGCTCGACAAAAAACGCCAGTCATTTCTCTCTATGCCAACTTGGTCACTCCATTGCAGTAGGGGCTACCTATTCCTCTGCTACCACCAGCGGATTGGGAATTGAATTCTTTCACACCAGGAACTTCGGTTCCTATTGGAACCACATGTCTAAGCCAGCGGAGCCTCTATATTTTCATTCGCTGCACTATGTACATTTCGTTGTAAATCTCATACAACTCATCGTTCCATTGTCTAAGCTTCTGCGCCATATAACAGCTCGGGCATGATGAGTGACTTATAGAGTGAGGTTTTTGTACGGCGAGAGGGGACTTTACTCGCGAGTCGCCTACTAAGTCCAAAGAAGCACTTGTTGGCTAGAGCGATTCTGCGTTGGATTTCCATGCTGACCTTATTATCGGTGGTTCCCTAGTAAACGAAATTCTCCACTTTCCCGAAGTTATAACTGTCAACAGTGAAGTGGGTTCCAAGGCGCGAATGCGCTGACTGTTTTTTTTTTTATGACAGGAGATACTTCGTCTTGTTTTCGATTACCAACAGGCGCATTCGCTTTGCTTCCTTATCCATCTTTGAAAAGGCAGAAGAGACTACGCGATTTTTGTTAACGATAATGTCGATGTCATCGGCACACGCCAGAAATTACACGCCCTTGTAAAAAAATGTTCCCACATGGTTCAGTTCTGCAGCTCTTATTAGGGGTATTCTCAGAGTCTTGCAAAGCCCTTGCACGGTGCACGGATTGCACGGTTTGCAAAGCTGTCCCATACGAAAACCGGTTTTAACCGTGCAATCTGTGCACCATGCAAGGGCTTTGCAAGACTCAGAGAATACCCCTATTATCTTAAACATTTGCATCATGCAATCGTAAATGCCCTTCTGCTTTTGCTTTAATTTGGGAATCCTTGATCGGGAATAGGAGTTCACAATAGTAATGATAATCAGAATCATAATATTATTATCTCATGTTATTCAAAATTTCTTTACTCGCAATATACGTAGTAGGCTATGGCGACCCCAACGAAATTGTTTTGATTAAAAGTTAACAGATTTATAACGCTAGGGAATGGTGTCAACAATTTTAAGTTTTCACTAAGTATTTTTTAAACAGCTTTCATGTGATAGTTTTTTGTTTTCGTTACTCTTTATCATTTTGTTATTTGTTTCAGCAGTTTTTAACCCACTTCAAAAAAAAGAGGAGAAGGTTATCAATGCGTCGGAATATTTTTTTTGTGTATGTTACCGCGTAACTTTGGACCACGTCAACCGATTTCCAAGTGATACCATATTAATTTGGCTTAGATCCGATCATTTATATGAGTTCTGAAGTTGGTGTGTTTTTTGCTAAAAAATTACTTGTTTATTAATTGTTTACATTAAGTAATTTGTGTACCAGCTCTTCGTTCGTAAATTTCCAAACAGGTGGCAACCTTCCTCAATCATATTTTCAGCTGTAAGCCTTCTTAAAAATCTAAACATTGATACCCAACTTGCCGTATTTCGTTTATTTTAACAAAATGACTGAGTTTAAATTTTCAAAGATGTGGCAATTTTACTCAAAAATATTTCCAGCCGTTATCTCTTAAACCTCTTAAATTTAGTATCTATATTGTAATAGATCATTTAGTTTATCAATTAAATTGCGCTAAATTTTTTAACAGGTGGCAACCCTCCTTCAAAGTATTTTCACACAGATGCACTTGTTTTTAAAGCTACTTCGCTCGTGTTTAATTGGGAATGCATTTTTTATGCAATTCGCAAATATCTCTTCGCTGAACTTAGTGAAGTGATAAGTCGCTGGCATTTTCAGCTATGGTCAACGCTAACCCAGCTTGGCTATCACACGGTTCTTTGAGCATCACCCACACTCCACTCCCGGAGTAATTTTTGGCATGGTATTAAGCTACTGCTTACAAAACACACTGGGGCTCTGCACGAATGCATCCCTGGATAAATCCCAGCTCATTGCCCAGCAGGCTAAGGCAGCTAGAGCATGACTATTCCAATGGAGTCCCACAATGAATACACGGTGAAACGGTCACATCTTGCGCTACCGCTTCATCAGCCTGCCCGCATATCTCTCGTTCTCTCTCTTTCCCCCTCTCAGATCAGGCATATGAAGTGCGTGGCTGACTTGATGTGCACCTATAAACCATACGGACTAGAGGTTTACGCCGACAGGCTTTGCGGCGGCGGCGTGTTCAACTTCAAAAAGAATCGGCGGCGGCGGCGACGCCGGCGCGTCTGGAAACGCCGGCGCTACTGCCCATAAGGTAGAGTCCAAAGAGCCATGAGGCTTCTAATCTCATCATGTCATCAGATTATAATTCTATTTAATTCATTCATTGAATTCAAATGTTGAGTGACTGCTGCTGATGGATGGGCGAACAGAAGAAAGTCTATATAGTATATACATTAGGTTTCCCATTGAAAATGATTTTTTTTGAAAATTGAAAGACCCTACCCCCTAATTTGATTCGTTTTTATGAGAAATATTATTGCCTATTTTTTATAGATTTTTTAAAGGCCATTTAGAGGTCGCGGCCTGTCGATTTAGGTCAGAAAATACGATTTTCTAGATTCATGAGTTTTTGAGAGACTATTTTTGCTTGAATTTCAAGGAATTTTTTAAATTTTGACCATCGATAATTTCCACAATTTGAAAATATGTAGTACTAGGGTACAAAAAAACGATTTTCGATGGGCACCCTAATATACATACATCTCTATGTACTCTAAAAATGCGTATGTACTATTTCAATTTAAAGAAATAAAAAAATTTAAAGGTTAAGTTATTGGGGTAATTTATGTCGCTATCAATAAAGTTTTGCAATAAGCTTTCAACCGTTATGTTAAATTACGGAGTTCTTACGAATTTTTGCGGGTTATATATTGAAAATAAGGTTGGCCTACTTTTTTCCAAAAGTTTAGCCCATCAACTCCCACCACAACGGGCCTTTTTGACCCACTGTTTGAAAAATGGCTTATAAATAGTTAAATTTCCAATAATATATTAAGTGCCAAATTTTTCTAAGGAGAACAGAATGTAATGCAAAATAATAGTAATTTTTACCAAAAAGGGGGACTTCAACTCTGTGTAGAAAATATTGCTATGCGCCGGAGCAAAACCTTCCTGGGGTTTGACCACTACTTAGGAAAAAAACTTTTCTACCCTATTCGACCCTAATTTAACTGTAATAAACGCTGTCGATCGAAAAACATGTTACCTATATATTTTTCTGAGTTACGCTTTTTTTTTAAATGTTCAGTGGCCCAAATTATGACAAAAAAACACCTTTTAAAAATGTAATTTTCATTTCGTAAAATAGTGCTTTTATACGAGTAGTATTTAGTTCCTTCAAACGATGTATTTCAATGTGCATACAACATGAAAATTTTGTACAAAATTCCCTAGGCGCCGAACGCCGCCGCCGCCGCCGCCGCGCCGATATTTTCGTAACTCGGCGGCGGCGCGTGAGAAATGACAAAAAACGGCGGCGGCGGCGGCGTGGCCCGGCGGCGTATACCTCTAATACGGACTCATTGAGCTCGATACACAAACACTCGCAAAGGTAATCCCTACCTCCCCAACTACTCTAACTCGACCACAACTCTAAACCTGGGCTCGAGTCGTCACATACGATATCGTGTTACTCGTCACGTAAATTTTTCAGATTATGACGTACGTGAACGTAGTCTTTGTCTCATTCAGCTTATACTGCCTGACGTATCACGTAAGTTTCTTTCGTATGGTTTTCGATCCGTGAACGGATGTTACGATTTGAGCCCTGGTCTCCCGCTCTCCCTCAGCTAAACAGTTGTCACTTTGAATGCTGGATTGAATAACATTAGTGGTGTTCACCAAAGTGAGCAAGTGGCCTGGCAGTCTGGTAAAAGAACAGACCAGCTCAAGCAGCGACTGTTGTCAATACCACACTTATTTAGTTGATAGACATCCTTATTCTTCGCAGCAAGAATAGCTCGTTCACTGAGCCTGTAATTAATTTTCTTAATTAAGAAACATTCTTTCCATCAGTTCTCCTTTCCATGTTCCTTAGTTACAAAAATTATCAGGCAATACAATTCGTCTTAATCTCTCGTTAGCTGGGAGCTTTCCGTTCCCAATGTCCAGTACTTGTCGCGAAAATCCCTCGGCTGCAGTGTATATATGTATGTTCGTCTAGCCGCAATGTTGACTATTTCAGGTAAGCATTTATCTAGTGTTAATCAAGAAATTACAGACAATGTTTGCGTAAAATCTCCTGGAGGGCAATACCAATACATTCCCGAATGGTTGAACGTTTCCATGCAAATCCCGCGACAAGGGATCAAGGACCTCAAAAAATTTTTTATGTGCCATCGTGCACTGATCTCAAATAATTAGTTTAAATTTGTGTACTACTTTTTCCATACCGGATGTTCTGGAAATATTGCAAGTAGGAGTTTCGATGATTTATATGTTCAATGGCAGCTTAAGAGCTGAATTAGCAATGTTTCCACCTGGTAGCAATTCCAATTAAGGTTATGTAATTGTTTGAACGAACCGTTGCCATAAATAATCAATCTTATTTGGCGCTGTAAACGCCTAAGCCATTTTGGCCGAGGTCGACAAAGAACGCCAGTCGTTTCTCTCTGTGCCAACTAACGACAATGGGAAATGTCCCGTGAAGCCAAGTCCTTATCCACTTGGTCTCTCCCTCTTCCTCTGCTACCACCAGTGGATTGCGAGTTTAATACTTTCAGAACTGGAACGTCGCTTCCCATTCGAACGACGTGGCCAAGCCCTATGTCCATTTCGTTGTAAAGCTCATACAACTCATCGTTCCATCGTCTGCGGTACTCCCGTCCCCAACGCGCAGAGGCCTGTAAATCTTCCTTAAGATCTTTCTCTCCAATACTTCAAGAGCCGTCTCATCGAATTAATTAATTAATCCCAACGGCTTTTTACCCTCCATTCCCGCCCAACCGACACGAGGGGCACAGTCCGCATGACGTACGGAACCTTTTTTTTAGTTTTTTGGTCCGAGTAGTGGAAACAAGAGTTTGTTAAGTGTCGAGATCTAAAACTATTCAGCTACAGAATCAAATTCATCAGCTGATTGGATATGCTAAAGATAGTATTTCAATTATTGAGAGTGGAAATAATAGTTTTCTTTATAGTAAAAATCGAGTCCGATACGTCAAACGTGCTGGAATGACAGTTAAAATCCTGACATAAACCACGGAATGATTCGTTTAGTTCAAAATTAGTTTTGCGTGGCTTTAAAAATAGAGGTCGAAAGTGTCTTGACACTCGAGAAGGAACATTAAAATTTACCTGAGCCAGGAGGGCCGGGCTATTAATCAAGCCTGTCATTAATTTTACGATAAATATTATACCTAGCATTTCTCTACGACTTGCGAGCGTAGGGAAATTTATGAGCTTTAGACGACTTGTGTAAGAGGGGAGATCGTAATCTGAATCCCAGTTAAAATTACGCAATGCAAAAAGCAAGAATTGTTTTTGAATTGATTCAATCCTTTCTGAATGAACTTGGTAGCGGGGACTCCAAACAATAGATCCGTATTCTAGTATAGGTCTAACTAAACTGGTAAAAAGAGCTTTTGGAACATAAGGATCTTTGAACTCTTTTGACCATCGCCTTACAAATGCAAAAACGCCTTTGGCTTTATTGACTGTAACATTAATATTATGGTTGAAATTGAGTTTGGAATCCATTGTGATACCAAGATCGACAAAATTGGACACCTGCTCCAGATTATAATTTGATATTGAATAAATAGCTGGTTGAACAGCCCTCCGAGAGAAACACATAACTTTACATTTTTGAAGGTTTAGTGGCATATAGTTTGTATTACACCAACTAACCACGTTGTTCAGATCCGCTTGTAACAAAGACCTCTCTTCGATAGAGGACAAATTTTTGAATGTTTTATTATAGAAGAAATATCATTAATGAATATCAGGAACAGAATCGGACCAAGGTGGCTTCCCTGAGGAACCACTGAAGAAACTTTAATGATGTTGGAAGAACAATTATTAACAATAACTCTTAGTATTCTATCAGAGAGGTAAGATGAGATCCACTGAAGAAGACTGGGCTGAAAGCCGATTAGGTCGAGTTTACGGATGAGTAACGAGTGACATACTTTGTCAAAAGCTTTACTGAAATCGATGTATATTACGTCGGTATGAGCATTTTCTCTAAAACCGTTTGAGACATGAGTTGTAAACTCCAATAAATTTGGCATAGTAGATTTTCCTTTAGAAAACCCGTATTGAGATTGTGTAATTGAAGAAGATATAGAATATTTCAGCTTGTTAACAATAATTGCTTCGAATAGTTTGGGGATAGCGGAGAGTTTCGCTATGCCTCGATAGTTTTATATAGAGGACCTGCTGCCGTTTTTGTGAAGTGGTATTATGAAATACTCCTTCCAGGCTGACTGAAAAACGCCATGTTTAAGTGACAAATTGAATAGAGTTGTTAAAGGCTCGCAGATGTTTTCAGCGCAGTTTTTAAGAAAACAGGTCGGAATATGATCAGGTCCAGGCCTAAATGACGCTTTTAAGGTTTTTAAATAGTTTAAAACTTCATCGGAAGATATTACTGGAATATAAGCAGAGTCGATTGGACAAAGCTCGTACGGATAGTCTCCACTTATAGGGAAGTCTACAGAATAATTGGACCTAAAGAGCCGAGCAAACATGTTGGCAATGAGTTGGCTGTCGCTAGATACAGTGTTGCGATAATGCATAGCGGACGGAAAACCATGTGCCTTACGCTTTGAATTTACGAAACCATAATATGATTTAGGATTATTAATTAAATTCTTCTTAATTTTACATAAATATGAATTATAACATTTCTTATTTATTGCAAAGTAGCTATGCCGCAAAACTGAGTACCTTAGGTAATCACTGTGTAAGCCCGTTCTTTTATATAGAGTTTAAAAGAGTGCGACTTTTTAT
>NW_023459172.1:9047-14725 GCF_013731165.1 Rhagoletis pomonella | reverse complement strand
AAAAAAACTGGCCTTATAAAGAGATCGTGTAAGTACTTGGGGAAGAAGATATAAAACATTGGTGTACAGGTCAATAGTAGAACCCCACTTTATATACTGCCCTACGATTTTCTTTCTAGTGGGGGACTCGCATGTAGATAAATGCAAAAAATGCAAAGCCTAGCGATGAGATTCATCCCCGACAAATCGTACGACACACCAAGATATATGCTTGAAACCTTGAATTGGTTAAGCGTGAAGCAACAAGTTTTTTACCACGCTATGAAATTTGTGTACAATATTAAGAAGGGCAACCTGCCTGATTATCTTAGCGATAATCTCCGATATATAAATGAGACCAATACATATTTGTTAAGAGAGAATAACAGCTACAGATTCAAGAAGTATAGAACGGAAGTGGACAAAAAAATATTTTTTATAAAGGCTTAAAGTGTTGCAATGAATTACCAGAGGCTATAAAATATTGTGATACTATCACTCTCTTCAAGCGGCTGCTATATGACTATTGTAGAACGCGGCTTATTAGATAGTGATGTATGAACAATAGCGTGGATTGGAAACTAGGCCTTTCCAACCACCAAGATATCGACACTAGGTGGATCCGAAACTCGGCTTTTCCGACTACCTAAAGTACATTAAAAACCTTAGATAATAAACAATAAATGAGCAGATTGGAAACTAGGCCTTTCCAACCGTCACGAAAGCGCGACTGGGCGGATCGGAAACTTGGCCTTTTCGACTACCCAGGAGATATCAAGATACGGTGTAACCCAAAAAGTATAGCACGGATTGGAAACTCGGCCTTTCCAATCGTCTACATAACCTCCGGACAATGGCATGCTTTTACTTTGATATAAAATAATTGCAGTGATAAAGAAATGTTGTTATTTAAAAATTTCCGTAGAGCATGAGCATATCATATTTAATATTTATTTGGTTGTTGTTGATGTGAACGGTCGTGTGGAATTTAGCTCCGCGAAGTTTATAAATTTCAGCGGGTTTTCTAAACGTAGCGCGATTGCGAGTGCAAAAACCGATACATTAATAAAACATGAAAGTGATTTTCTCAAAATGATAAAGTGATAGTGACACAATTTGAAGAAAATTAAATATATTAAAACATAGGCATTCAGCCGAAGAAAAAAACGGTGAAAGGTTAAAAGAAGTGGTAAAGGGCTTCGTGTTTCACCTGTAAACAAACATAAAAATAACAAAATAACACAGGCATAGACATATAACGATCTGAGAACAAATAAAAGCAAGTGTTAATAAATAAAATAAAACGCGAATAAAATACACCGGCAAAACGAAAATGTCGGAGAACGAAAAGTGTGTAAAATGTAAAACGGCGATACGTGGAAAATATACCATTCGGCAACAAAATGCTCAGGGTTGGATAATTACAAAGCGACAATTATAGGAACTCATCCTATGGTGAAATTCATATGCGAGGAGTGCGTTACATACATACAAAATGTTGATCTTGTATTGCGGGAAATCACAGAGAGCGTAAGCAAAAATAACAGGTACCTGAAGGAATATAAAAACTAATTCGAGGAAGCACTGAAAGCGAATAGGAAGGAGATGGAGCAATTAACACGATCGATGGAAGAGAAATTCAACGAAAAATGGGCGAACATAAAAATGCACCAGGAGATATACGTAAAACACACAGAAGAAATCACAAAAATGAGAAAGGTAGCTGAAGAAGTAAAGAAACAAACTGAGAATGCTGGATTAGGAAATGAAAAGCTCTGCAACGAAATTAAATCGCTAGTAAAGGAGAACAAGAATTCGTACGCAAACACACTAAAACTCAATACTGAAAAAAAAAAACAAAACAAAGGAGTTGCCAGATTTGAAAAAAGGAGTGCCTATTACTATAAAGCCGAAAGCAAAACAATCAAGTGAAAAAACGAAAGAAGACCTAAACAAGAAAATTAACGCTAAAGAGCTTAAAATTGCAGATATCAAAACGCAACAAAATGGTATAATGGGGATTGAAAGTATAAATGAAGACGAAAGAAATAAAATTAAAACATGGAAAAAAGTATTAGTGAACAATACGAAATAAAGATACCCCGACCCTACGAACCAAAGCTTATGATAACAGGAATGAACTTTGAAAGAAATAACGATGAACTAATAGACTGTTTACGAAAACAAAATAGATTGCTAGAGCAAGGCGAAATAAAAATTTTAAAACAATATGCGGTGAAAAATAATAATAAAACATATTATAACGCAGTTGTGGAAGTAAACGAAGAGCAATTCGTGAGCGCATTAAAACTGGAAAATATAAATATCGGATGGGAAAGATGCAGAGTTTACGACGGAATTGACATGACTACATGTTTCAAATGCAAAGGATATAACCACATATCGACTGATTGCAAAAAAGAAGAAACCTGCGGCAGATGTCATGGAAAACATAACACAATTGACTGTAAGGAGCCTACAAAAAATAAATGCATAAATTGTATAAGGACAACCGATAAGTTGAGTTTAGGCTAGATGACAACCACTCTTACAATAGTAGACAATGCCCAGTTTATATGATACCTTGAGGCCAAAAAAACAAAAGATTGGGTACTAGCAGTCAAGTGATAGAGAAATTACAATCCCTTCAGAAGACAACGGCAAACCACTGAAGGTAAATTTTCCCACGAAAATTACATACAAACGTAAGACAAAAGGCAAAAACAGGCTAAAACAATGCAAGGATTTAAATATAGCAACATGGAATGTGCGCAGCTTATACGAATCAGGGAAATTAGACAACACAATTAAAGAATTCAACAGACTAAGGCTTGACTTCCTAGGCATAAGTGAAACATGGTGGCCATCAAACGGTCATATAGGGTGTCCCAGAAGTAACCTGCCAAACTTGAGGAGAAGGTAGGTGGGGGGTGAGCTCCCTGATAAACAAAAATTTTTCAGGTAAAAGTGTCACCGTTTTTGAAATATTTACATTTTTATTTTATTTTATTTTTATGAATTAAAAAACAATCGTGCCTTTTTATGTAGTTTCTTTAACTGCATCTACAAACAAGCCTATACTTAGTAAATTTTTTATGTAAAATACTTCCAGATAGTTGCTTCTCCATATTCAAATGCAAAATATTTTAAGGAACCATTATAAAATTAGGGCTATTTTGGGATTTTTAACTTTTTGATATTTTTTTCCCCAACTTTGACTATCTCTGGTGAAAAAAAAATGTACTGAGCTATAACTTTACATTACATAAAAAAATTGGTCATTTAATAAGTATTTCAAAAATGTGCCACTCTTACTATTTCGAATAGAAAAAAAAAGTTATAGCCGCTTTTGTGGGTAAAGGACTGAGACACGCTAGAATGTATTTAATAGATTTAAATTTAAGTTGGTCTTGTTAACGACCAATGACATGCTAAATAGTACAAAGGTACATTATTACTTGCTCCTGACATTATTTTGTGTTACTTACCGGGATTCGGACTACACCTTTTCCAACAGTATTTCAGAAAAGGCCAAACGTATTTCAGAAAACCTCAAATGTATTTCAGAAAAGCGCAAATGTATTTCAGAAAAACACAAATGTATTTCAGAAAAACGCAATTGTATTTCAGAAAAGGCCAAATGTATTTCAGAAAACCTCAAATGTATTTCAGAAAAACGCAAATGTATTTCAGAAAAGGTCAAATGTATTTCAGAAAAACACAAATGTATTTCAGAAAAGTGCAAATGTATTTCAGAAAAGCACAAATGTATTTCAGAAAAGCATAGCTGTATTCTAAAAATATTTTTCTGGTCGGTTCGGTTCAGCGGTTCGAACCGTTTTTGCACTGTTGGATTCGTTCGTCAAAGCGGTTTTTTTGGTCTTTGAACCGGGGTTTCGGTTCGGTTCAACGGTTCGAAAAAAAATAACGCGCAAGTTTAACCCTTTCCCTGTATTTGTACAATATATTGTACATTTAATTTTTTGTAACATTGGCAGCTACTAAAAATCGTATTAATATTTTTGAAAACAAATTAAACTTTATGAAGTTTTGGAATGTCCCGAATAGTTTACGTAAATTTCAAAATCGAAATCGTTTCAAAAATATTTTTAGAATTTAATTAAAAAATCGACCAATTTATAAAATTCCAGTGACACGCAAGTTGGGGTAATTTAATGTACAAAAAATACGTGAAAGTCAAGTAAAATCGCTAATAAAAGCACATATAAAAATGCTAAAATTAAACTATCATGATTTAAAATATTTTTCCCGAGTAGTCATAAAAAATGTACAATATATTGTACATTTACACTGAAAGCTTGCTAGTGTCTTGTACAATATATTGTACAAACGTCCGCAAAGGTTGCAGTTGAACAGGCAATTAGGATGGTTTTTGCCGTGGTTTTGGAAGAGCTTTTGTGCTGTTGTTGCAGTAAAGCGTAGGTTTTTGATTTCTTGATCTACTGAAGGCAGAAAAACCGGGAAGGTTTATTAAAACGGGTCATTTGTATTTTATATTGTAATTGTATCTGAAATTTTTCAAAATTTCTTTATATAATTCTCATCTCATGGAGACAATTTAAAATTTTTTAATGCAAATCTTAACTAAATATACTTAAAAAGATATGTATAAAATATTCATTCCAACATACCTGCAGTAAAATCAATTATTTTGTACATACCTAAGTTCATTTTCAATGAAATAAAAGTTTTATTCCGTCAAACTTAGGGAAATATTTATTGAGTTTTCTTGAGTGCTTTTACTCCTTTGCGGACTTTTGTACAATATATTGCACAAATTTTAGGTAGCCCCAATAGCTACTCAAAACAACTTTTGAATATTTTTTTTTTACTTTTGGTATTATGAGGCTCTATGAACTTTGTAATTAGAGGCAAAATTTTGATATTCATCAGGGACGGATTTGACCGGAAATGGTTAAGTGTCAAGTGTCAAGCGCAACAACGCGCAAGGTTAAGGGTCATGAGATGGGCTGCCTTTACATTTGATATTGTCACATGGTAAACAAACATGGTAGGTATTACCATGTTTACCAAAAAAAAAAGTGGGTACATTTATTTATTGAAAATTGGTTGAAACGAACCTTTAAACCTTTAAAGAAAGTGGTTCGGTTTTCGGTTCGGATCAAACATTTGTGGAAAATTACGGTTCGGTTAATGGTTCAGTTAATTAATAGAAAAAAGCGGTTTTCCTGTTCAAAACCGGTTCGGTTCAAAACCGGTTCACGTCCCTGGTAGGAATAATGATCGCGAAAAAAACACTGCAAGAGTGTAAGCGATGTCATCCCACACTCTGATAGAATCATTATCTTGAAAATCAAAGGAAAACCAATTGACATCAATATTGTTCAAATTTATGCTCCAACTCCTGATTGTACAGACGACGAAATTGAAAACTTCTATGATGAACTCAAAAAGGCTCTAATGGTGACGAAAAAACATGACATTAATATAATAATGGGTGATTTAAGCGCAAAAGTGGGCAAAGAAGAAACACCTAATGTGACTGGAAAATTTGGATTGGGACATAGGAGTGAACGGGGAAGCCGACTAGTACAGTTTTGCCAGGAAGAGGAATACATTATAAATAACACTTACTATAAGCTACCTGATAGAAGACTATACACATGGAAATCACCACAAGACAAAAGAGACAACGTAAAACACAACCAATAAAAAAA
>NW_023459172.1:5502-8947 GCF_013731165.1 Rhagoletis pomonella | reverse complement strand
AAAAAAGACAACGTAAAACACAACCAATTTGAGTATATTATGATAAATAGATGGTTTAAATCATCCATTATAAAGGCCCGTCCACATAGAACTTTGGCGTTGCGTTGACGTTGGCATCGCTTCAACAGCTGACTATGAATACATGAATTCAAATGCAGCCGTCCACATGGCCATAATTCGACAACGCTCACGCCAACACAAAGCAAAAAGATGGCCAACTTTCAACTTTTCGCGTGCGTCGCTCGTCAGCTGTTGCAAATAAATAAAATTGTGTGAAATAATTTTCCTTTTTAATTAAGTGCGGGCAAGAAATATCATTTTTAATGCAATTATTGATATAAAACACTGCCAACCGTTCACTGGAGCAAGGATACTTTTAACGTGCGTTCTGTCAAACCAATGCCAACGCTAAAGCCAACGCGAAAGTTCTATGTGGGCGACCTTTAAGAGAAAAGACACTTCCACGAGCAGACGTTCCATCGGATCATAACCTGCTAATGGCAACAATAAGAGCTCGAATGGCAGCTCATAAAAGAAAAGAGACTAAAGGGTGCATTAATGTAAAAGAACTCGAAAATGAGAATACTAAAACTGACCTCCAGCAAAAAATTAATGAGCTTCTGACAACTTATAATGCAGATGAAAATCCAGTAGAATGCTGGGATAGAGCTGCTGATGGCATAAGAACACTAACATTCAAAACATTGGGAACAAAAATAAATAGAGCTAAAGAAAAATGGATAAATGATGATATATTGAATCTGATGGACGAAAGGAGAAAATACCGCAACATAAAAATAGATGAATACAAACGACTGAACAAAGCAATAAAGAAAATAAGAGCAGCACGAAACCAGTGGATAAAAAAGCAATGTGAAGATATTGAACGCCTAGAACAGCTACATGACAGCTTCAACTTACATAGGAAACTTAAGGAAACATGCAATATAAAAAGGCAATCTGGAACAAACAGATTATATGACGCCAACAACACAATAGTAGTAGACAAAAGTAAAAAACAGGATATATGGATAAAATAAGTTAATGAATTATTTAAGGACGACTCAAGAGAAAAAAGTTTTGAAATAAACAATCTAACAGAGGACCCTTTGCTCAGCATCATCAGCTACATCAGAAATATAATACGCTATTAAAATGTCCAAAACAAAATATGGAGCAGGATGTGACGAAATACCAGCGGATATATTGAAATTAATTGACGACAATAGAATAAGTATATTACTAACTGTGTTCAATCACGTATATGGAACGAGAGAGTTCCCAAAGTCATGGTTAAAATCGACTTTTGTGGTTATCTTAAAGAAAAATAACGCCAAGCAATGCAAGGACTTTAGATTAATTAGCCTTATGAGTCACACGCTGAAGATCTTTCTAAAGATCATTCATAAAAGAATATACGCAAACGTCAAAACTGTGAAGCTGTGTTTTTTGTGATCTGCTTAAATTTTGTGTTTTATAAAGCTGTTTACGCGTAATAAAGTAAAGAAATTAAAAAAAGTGTTAATAAACTTCTGGTGCACAATTTAAAGATAAGTAAAATATCAAAATTTCCTGTAAATTTGATTAATTTAACTTGATATTCTTAATTGCATGTGCCGAGTATTTTGTTATATATAATATATTGTTGTTGTACAATTGTTTTTGTTTGTGCACATTGATTTTGCTCTTTTTGTCATTTCTACTGTTTCAGTTTTGTCACAGCTGTTTGCGTTATGTTTATTAGGTGTCAAATATACAGTGTATTTAAAACTGTTCGCTACATAGCTTTCCAACTGATATTTACCAGCAGATTGGTTCCCTGTTTGATACATCGTTTTCAAAACTGTTTTGCTTTTTTGCTTCTAAAACCTAAAAATTAAATATAATTTTAAACATGTCGTGTATTTACACCAATTGCCACGTTAAAAGCGACTCCTATGTGTCATGCTGGCTCTGCGATGGGATTGCCCATATAAAATGTGCTGGTTTGAGCGGTAGGGTGTTAGACGCTATTAACGAGGGAAAAGGTCTTCGTTGGTCTTGTCAAAAATGTGGATCAAACGAAGTTGATTTATTTAAATTCTTTGGGCAGTCCAGAAATGTTGAGAAATTTAAGCATTACGAACAAATGTTTAGGTCTTTCACATGTCTCGACAACCCTCCACACTCTGAGGATAGCCGAGAAAGTAAAGGTAAGCGTGTTATTAGTCCACCTAGAAAGACAGCCACTGAATCTAGTCAGAAAAATCGTCCATCCCAGTCCTTGGAACTTATTAATCTATCTTCTCCATGCCCTCAGGCATTGGAGCCTCCGCTATCTAAAGCCATATCAACTAGGTCTACACCTAAAAATAGTCAAACCGTTGATTTAACAGTGTTGCCGTCAACATCTCAAGCTGCACTGTCTAACTTAGTTCCTCCGAATAATTCGGAGCCCCGCACATCAGACATCATTACCAAAAAGTTGGTTGTAATTCCTCCGACAAGATCAATCTTTGTCTCTAGATTTGCAAAAGATACTTCTTCGGATGATATAAAGTCATACATATCGACTCAAATTAGAACTAAAGATGTATTTATTCGTATATTTAATTTTACATACGATCGCGATATTTCATATTTTAAAATTGATGTAGCTTCCGAAGATTTTGATTCACTACTAAATAGCTCATTTTGGCCGACCGGGGCGTTTGTTCGCGAGTTTGAGTATAAACCTAATAAAAGTAATAACAACGTAGCTAAAATTTCTAATCTTAATTCGGATTCAAAAAACTAACTCGCGAGTCTAATTTAAGTATTTACTATCAAAACGTTAGAGGCTTGAATACCAAATTAACTGACTTATATTTAAAAGGTTTTAACTGCAATTATAATATTATTTCCTTGACTGAAACATGGCTCAAACCTCATATTTTTAATTCCGCGAGGGCAGAATCGGCGGTGGTGTTCATTTTGTGGTGCATTCATCGATACCATCCGAGGAAGTTAGTGTTCCTGTCATTGAATATACCGAATTTAAATGTATACGTGTACAGGCTGGAAAGATTTATATTTATTTAGCTCTTTGCTACATCCCTCCTAATTCTTCCGTATCAGTATATATGCAGCTAGTTTCTTTACTTGAGACCGTAAATGCAATGCTTACGGCATCCGATTCTATGATTGTTTTGGGCGATTTAAATCTGCCACACATTTCATGGAACATCATTGACACCGATGTTGTACCAGTTTCATCTGATTGATCATTGATAGTTACAATGTATTTCTGGAGGAAATGGCTGAACTTTGCCTTAAACAAATAAATATATGTCCAAATAAGTTTGGAAAGGTATTGGATCTTGTTTACGTTGATGATGTTCCGAAGGCCTCTATTAATCGGTGTGATCCCCTAGTTTTGCCAGAGGATGCGTACTACCCCGCTCTTGAGTTAAGCTACGAAATCATA
>NW_023459172.1:4070-5402 GCF_013731165.1 Rhagoletis pomonella | reverse complement strand
AATACATTTGGCCTTTTCTGAAATACATTTGAGTTTTTCTGAAATACGTTTGCCCTTTTCTGAAATACATTTGAGGTTTTCTGAAATACATTTGAGTTTTTCTGAAATTCATTTGGGCTTTTCTGAAATTCATTTGGCCTTTTCTGAAATACATTTGTGTTTTTCTGAAATACTGTTGGAAAAGGTGTAGTTTTTTAAGGAAAAATGGTATGCAGTGCTAACTTGACACCATACACCTAGTAGATAGAATTGACCCAGCCAGCAAAATATCCGGATACGTATCCGAAAATGGAAACAATTTCGTATAAAAACCTGATGTTTCATCCGTTTTCCGATTCCGTTTTCGGACGTTTTTCAGATCAGTTCTCCCACTAATGTGTTCATCCGAAACGTATGTGCAGAAAACTATCGAAAATGGTTGTAAAACGGATGCGCTTTCGGCTGTTTTCCTTAAATTTGTCTGATTCAATTTTTCGTTGAAAACGATTTCATTATGAACTTCGCAGAAACTTTTTCATAGTTACAGGAAACCAGCAAAAAAAAAACAAATTTAAGGTTCAGCAAGTATTTCATTTCAATTTGAATAAATAATTTTAATGTGTTGCTTCTGACGGAATTCGAACCTGGGACCTCCTGATAGCTAACAAGTAGTAGCACACTTCCTGCACACTCAGCTACTGGCGAATACGTATATATGTTTTCAAATGCTCAGGTTGAACAAATATTTTAAAATTATTGTTTTGAAATAAGATGATATTATTTTTCGGATACGAAAAATAAACAAATATGGAAATCGTTTGCTGAACGTTTCCGAATACGAAAAACGTACGAAAACTGCACTGTCGGTAAAGATTACGTTTCTCTGCTGGCTGGGGAGATATTGAAAATGTTATAGCAGCATTAATTGTAGTTTTTTTGTTGTAAATTTGTTGTGGAAAGAAAAAGTTTGTAGCTCTCGTGTTTTAAGAAGAAATGGTATGTAGTGCTAACTTGACACCATACACCTAGTCGATAGAATTGAGATATTGAAAATGTTATAACGGCATTAATTGTAGCTTTTTGGTTGTAAATTTGCTGTGGAAAGAAAAAATTTGTAGCACTAATTTTTTAAGAAAAAATGGGATGTAGTGCTAACTTGACACCATACACCTAGTCGATAGAATTGAGATATTGAAAATGTTATAACGGCATTAATTGTAGCTTTTTTGTTGTAAATTTGTTGTGGAAAGAAAAAAATTTTAGCTCGTTTTTTAAGAAAAAATGGTATATAGTGCTAACTTGACACCTACACCTAGTCGCATCTTTGTTTTTGTTTTTATTTTTACTTTGCCT
>NW_023459172.1:0-3970 GCF_013731165.1 Rhagoletis pomonella | reverse complement strand
GCCTGTATTTATACAAGAATCGTATGTTGCCGAATGAACAACCAAGATACACAAATAGAGTACAAAATATATCTCTATCTCGTTTCGACACGAAAATATTCGCGCACCGTCTTCAAAAGGAACGCAACTCAAAATTACACGTTTGTCAGAAAATGCGAAAAACTATTTCTTAGCACATGATAATCATATCAACAAGGGAGACTTTGCCTTAGGTTTTTTTAACAAATTATAACAAAAATTTTCTCCGGCTTTTGCTGAAAGGTAAAGAAAAGCTCAGTGTACATTTTTAGCGCATAAATTCAAAAATGACAAATTTTGTGTTGTGTCGCTTTTGAAGACGGTATGTAATATCTCAACCCCATTATACTACTTTAGCAATGAACGGGAGAAACGTTTTTGTGTATATTATTATTTCTACACTGACGCTAAGGTATTATTTAATATTAGTACAGTGTACAGTGAATCAGTGTTAGTGTTCTTTCTTGAATAAAGTGAATAGTAGAAAATGGCTCGTACAAAGCAAACAGCCCGTAAATCGACTGGTGGTAAGGCACCACGCAAACAATTGGCAACAAAAGCTGCCCGTAAGAGTGCACCAGCGACTGGTGGTGTAAAGAAACCACATCGTTATCGTCCCGGTACAGTGGCTTTGCGTGAAATTCGTCGTTATCAAAAAAGTACTGAATTGTTGATCCGCAAATTGCCATTCCAGCGTTTGGTACGCGAAATTGCCCAGGATTTCAAGACCGATTTACGTTTCCAGAGTTCCGCTGTTATGGCTTTACAAGAAGCAAGCGAAGCATATTTAGTTGGCTTATTTGAAGATACCAATTTGTGCGCCATTCATGCCAAGCGCGTCACAATTATGCCCAAAGACATTCAACTGGCTAGACGTATTCGTGGAGAGCGTGCTTAAATAAATTACGAACGAAAAATCTCAATTTATAAAAAACGGTCCTTTTCAGGACCACAATTTTTTAAACAAAAGATTATCAAAAATCGTTTTATTTCGAATATACATACATATTTACAACATTAGTATTTTACCTACCGATTTTCACTCGTTTGCGAGGTATAAATTTGTGTACTGTACCTTTTGCATTTCAGTGACGCTGTTAGTTAGTTGTATGCATGCGCATGTACATACATATGTATGTATGTACATATATACGTAAAAGTATACCTAAATATGTATGTATGTGCAATTATTCTGTATCCACTGTGGCTTATTCAGTTATTGTACGTACACGTGTGTAAAAACAGTTTCTAAATAAGGGGCAATTTTGGCGCGAATCCAAGCGCTTGGACTCTCGAAGTGGTTGTTGATTTTATATGCACACAATATACATATAAAATTTCTTTGATTGGCACATATAATAAATGAAAATTAATCAACTATTTTTAAGAAAATATATTTAATCTCTTTGTAAATGAATTTTGTCGTCCTGAAAAGGACGGTTTTGTTGCGTGGATGAAATGTTTAAATTGACTGCAATGTACACTTTAAGCTTTCTTTTCGGTTTTCTTGGGCAAAAGTACAGCTTGAATGTTAGGCAAAACACCACCTTGAGCAATGGTCACACCAGACAGCAGTTTATTCAATTCCTCATCATTGCGGATGGCCAATTGTAAATGACGTGGAATGATTCTGGTCTTTTTGTTATCACGAGCAGCATTACCAGCCAATTCAAGTACTTCAGCCGCCAAATATTCCATAACAGCAGCTAAATAAACTGGAGCGCCGGCACCAACACGTTCTGCATAATCGATGTTCAAAGTCAGAAGCGTTAACCACTGACCTATGTACATCCCGTAAACTCTTGTTGCTCCCTGCTGAAGTCTGAAAAAAAAGAAGTCTGATGAGGAGATGTGGTGATCTCCGAAATAGCTGCTATAACTTCTACCGCTTAGACTTTGTTGCTTTTTCAATTTTTCCTAATAAACAATCGTGGTACAAAGCTCAATAAAAATATTAAAAATAAAATATTAATAAGCCACAATAACATTGACAATAAAGAATATCATTTGCGCAAAGAAAAATTTGTAAAGAGCTGTTGGGGAAATAATTCGTCTTTTTCATAAGAGGATACCGAAAATCCAATCGCGGGCCTTTGGCATATCATGAAGACCCTGCTAGCAAATATGCTTGTGTCGAATTGAGTTCTAGAGGTTGCTTGGGGCAGTGTTATCAAAGCAGAACCATTGCCGAATTTAATAAATTTCATGTCGCAGCGCGTAAACGATTTTTAGAAAGCGAAGAA
Source organism: Rhagoletis pomonella (assembly GCF_013731165.1). Taxonomy (NCBI): domain Eukaryota; kingdom Metazoa; phylum Arthropoda; class Insecta; order Diptera; family Tephritidae; genus Rhagoletis; species Rhagoletis pomonella. The sequence goes on along the minus strand of NW_023459172.1, from coordinate 1,709 downwards.
GACTCTGCATGATATTATCATAAAACATATTTTCTGAATTTTTTAGTCCTTAAAATAATATCTCCTTAAATTACTACAACCAAAGTTATGTAAATATTAATAATTTTCCTTTAAAACTAACCAAAATATAAAAAACAAGAAAATGCATGTTTCTTTTAATTGGCTAGATTTCAATGTCCGCAACTGTATATTAAAAATACAAACGTCATTTGACTTATGGCATGTGAATTTGTGGTTGCCACACCCAACAAATTGTATTTAGTGATCAATATTATTGAAGATTTAACTTAAATCTACTGCCTTTTGAGATTTAATTTTATATGGTAAATCTCAAAATATTTAACGTTAAATCTCGCCAGAGGGCTAAATCTTGATTAAATCTCACAATGGAGACATAGTATAACTTAAGCCAGAAGAAGCGGACTTGAAATTGAGCCTGTCAGTCAGCAAAAAGGATGTCAGAAGCAAAAAGGATGCTAATGTATGAGTATGTGAATGTGTATATGAATATAGCAAAGTTTGACAGTTCAGATTTTTCACGAAATAGAAAAAATTCAAAACTGCAGCCTTTTAATCCCGTTGGAGGTAAATATGCATTAAAATTTGCTATCATTTAGTTTAAGATAATAATGGTATAAAATATTTTAAGATCTCAACAATTTTTATTGAGCCGATTCTAATGGTTCATATTAGAGCTCTAGATACCCGGGTATCGAGCAATGCGAGTAGCTCGATACTTGCTCGAAAATCGTTCATTGCTCAACTGCTCAAATGCTTGTTCAAAACTTTCGAGTTTTTGAAATTGTACTTGTCAGCAGCTGCTTTCTAATTCATGTTAAATAAATTATATTATTAAATACCAATGTAACAATCTTTGCATTATACATCAATAATTTGAAAAATTTAAAAAGTTGCTACCAAAAATGTCAATATAATAAAAAAACATTGCTCAAATTACTCGAAAAAACTCGAATTGCTCGAGCTCATGCTCGAAAATTTTCGAGTAATGAGCATTGAACAAGTGTGCGAGTACTCGCTGCTCATATACCCGGGCTGTTTGAAAATGTGCGAACAAAATCGAGAGCTCTACTTCATATCCCAGTGACAGTAGCGAAGAAGTCTGATAAGGATATGTGGTGCTAGTAGTGGTCGCCAATTTTTTTTTAATACAATTCATGAAATTGATTTAACAAATCTTTTATTTTAAAAATGAGATCTGTTATAATATAGTTTTTAAAACCAAAAACGAATATAATACCTTCAAAGGGTAATAATAAATAACACAAATCACTTATATAATAGTGATGTACAAACAATTTTCATTAAAAATACATACTTTTTAAAAATATTTACATTTTGCAATAGGACTGCGCAATTATTAAATTTATTATAACTCGTATTAATTGATTAATCGCACAATCCGCTTTTAAGAGCTCGGCGCTAAAAATAAAAAAAAAACTGTAATAAGGCGAGATCACCTATTTTCACAATTTCTTCAAAATCACCTTTAGTGTCTGAATCATTTACATTTTTGTTGTTGGCATATATTGAGCTCTTCAACCTTGATAACATACTGTTTGATACTGGAAACGTTTTTCAGCAGAAACTGTGAGCCTTCATACAACACTTTATTCGAACTATTGAATTAAGGCTTTCCAGCCTCATCCTATTTCGAATCTTAGTTTTTGTTGAATTCATTACTGAAAAAA
>NW_023459171.1:32276-71708 GCF_013731165.1 Rhagoletis pomonella | reverse complement strand
GCCGCCTACGCAGAAAGGTGTTCTCTGCAAAAGGTGTTCAGCCCCCCCTTCTTTGGCAACACAGAAATAATAATTCTACTAAGTAAAAATTCCGAATTAAAAAACCGCTTTTATTATTCAAAATCCCAGTCTGGTAGCACTAAGTTGTATGTTATTTTGCTATCTTGTTCTTCTTTTATATGAAAACTTTAACAATAAATTATAAAAGAACTATAGGTTTGCTAGAAAAAAGGGGGGTAGTTTTGAAATCAGGGGGTCCTATTCTACCCCCCCTCACCCCCCCTTTTTCTAGAATTTGCCGTCCGTCTACTAAAATTTTCCCCTAAAAACTTCTTAATACATATCTCTGGAAGGATAGAAAATCTCTCGAAGTATTTTAAATTTGTTATGGAGATTTATTTTATAAGTGCCGTACTGACTAGGGTTCGAACGATACTATCGATACTGAGTAAGTATCGATACTGAGGGTATAAAAATGAGTACTTTAATACTCAATACCTTATTTGGCGATTTTACTCGATACTTTCCAAAGTACTCGTAGTATCGAATACTTTTTAAAAAACACACTTTTTAAATTTTGTCTTCCATTGGCAACCCAATTTTCCTTGCTTATATGGATTACTATCACTCAATTTTGTCCATCACTTAAAATAAACTGAAATCTCGTGTAGTCTGTTACATAACATAAACCAAATAAGTTAAAGTTTAATGGCCTTATTCATAAAAAATAAAGTAGGCTTCAAGAGCTTAAATAAAATGACACTTTCATACATTCTTCAGTTTATAAACCTTTTTTATTTTTTATGAATAAGGCCATAAAACTTTACTTTAAACTATACTTTAAAGTTCACGAAAATACAGAATTTTTAGAAACTTTTAGGGTATGCAGTTGTGTAACCTATTCAACTTTCCGTGTAGCCTACTACCGTTGACTTTTAATTAAAATTTGCACAATATTAAACAAAATTGAATAGGCTACAAAAATGCATACCCACAAGGTTCCAAAGATTCTTAATCAAATTTAAATTTCGTGAAAGTAAATATGTGTGTATTTAAGTATGTACATTTAACGTTTAAATTACTTCTAACGTGGAAGTAAGTTCTGCAATGAAATAAAAATCAAATATTTTAAATGTCTATTGTTTTAATTTCAGGAAATAACTAGATATACGATTGAAGAACAAAATAATTTTAGTATCCCAAGAAACGTATTTTAATGAGTCCGATACTGAGTAGTATCGATACTTTTTCCCTGATACTTTTAGAGTATCGATACCATGAGCTCGATGCCAGAATGAGTACTCAGTATCGATACCAAAGTCTGAAATTTCGAACCCTAGTACTGACAGAATAAATTTCATTAAATAGAAAAGGGAGAGCCGGGTTCGGCCTTATAATCTAAAGCTCTCTTGAGGCATTTGCTACAGTAATGAGAAGTGGTACTTTGTCAAGGCCAGGTTACTAAATTTGAGTTGGAAATATTAGAACTCGCCGTGGAACCTCCAAGAAGGTTACAGGTTCACGCGTCGTATACCTGGAAACATTTTAAGGTAAACTTAGAGGGATTGATATCTTTCGTATGCCTAGCGCGCAGAAGAGATTTTATAATTTCATAGTTTTAAACGGCCTAAATACCTTAACTCGCTTAAAAAATAATGAGCTATAACGAAATGGGCACAGAAATAAAATCTAACATCATTAAATTATTTTTCATATTTGTATAAAAGCGCGGGGTGAAACCCGCGGGTATAAGCTAGTATATTGTTAAATGACGCAAGCGTGATTCGCGTAACTACATCCATTCGTACATATGTACATATGTTTGTATGGATATATTTATGATGAAGCAAACGGGCTTAGTTGATGTACTAATGGGCATATATATGTACTTATGGACAGCAATGTTTTCATGTATGTACACATGATTAAATAATACAAGGTTCGATAAACTGACAGTTGTCTCTCTCGCACCGCTCCCTTAGCAGCGGCACCGTGTTGCTTCTTTGCAAATTTACTTTGAAAAAGTGTAGCTTTGTTGTGAAATAGAAGTATAAGCTTTTGTGCAATATCTTTATTTGTATATGCATATAAAGCACGATTGAGAGAATACAAAGGTTGCGCCGATCTCGTACCGCTATTCCTCTCTTAACGAATTTGACAGAATCGTTGTTTGCATGACGTCACACTGGTGCAACTTGTTTACGTTTTCCATGCAACATTTTTTCTTCTTCTTCCATTCTTGCTCACGTTTTGGCATTTCTCTCTCGCAATTGCACCAGTGTGATGTCACACAAAAGTTATTCTAAAAAATCCTCTCTGATCGGCGCAATCTTGTATTCTATCATTCTTGCATATGAAGCACATTTAACTGATTAAAACATAAATTGTTTTTAAATTGGATGTTTACATAAATTTCATAGTAGTTTTATTTTTATTTTGAGTCCTTTTGCAGTTTTTATACAGCTAAATAGCACATAAATTACGTAATTCACGTAGATATATTAATATTCCGTTCAATAATTCGTTTAAAATGCCAGATTTCCTGCAAATACATTAGAATTTACAAAAGGAATTTCACTACTAATTGCCTACTTTGCGTACTTTTCTACTACAATTTTCGCACCAAGGGATTTCATTCTTCTCCTTTCTCCGTCCTTCGTAAATGCAACCTTCTGTAAGGGACTAACAAACTGCGGCTGTCAATAATTATCTAACCTTAAATTATTGAATCATAGTATGTACATATGTTTGAATGGTTGTATATATATTTGTACGTATGTACATATGTTTGTGTACAAGTATATATGTATGCACATATGTAGTACAAACGAAAACAAATCTAATAAGCTGCTCGTTGATGTACATAAATGCGACAGGGCTGTAAAAAACTGCAATCAAATTGGATTGCAATCGCATATTTTACGTAATATTGCAATCTGGTTTAATTGCAATTAACGCTGATTGCTTATATTTTGATTGCAAAAATTTAAATTTGCAATCATTTAGAAGAAATTGAATGCAATAAGATTTTGATTGCAATTAATTTTTGATTGCAATCATTAATTGCATATAAATTGCTAACTGCAATCTGTCTAAATGACATTTATTTTTATGAATAATTGGAAGTACGATGGTGAGGCACACAAGCCCTCAGTGGGTTAACGCATCGCATTAGCAGCGCAAAGTGAATCCCCTGACGGCATTACACCTAGCAGTAGGTTGTTTTGATTGCCGTCTTTAATGTTCCGCTAATCGAGAGCATATACATACAATGTGCGTGCATAAAAATTCGATTTTCTGCATGACAAAGCTGCAACTAAACAGCACCTCCATCGTGTTTTTCAACCATCCCTAGTAGTATAACGTATCGGTGGCTGAGTGGAGGATCGACCTATCTCGGCAGCCAGTTCGAAAACGCCCTATCTCAGAAAATTTTTCAATAACGCTCTACTTCAGAATTTGATTTAAGAACGCCCTATCTCAGAATTCGGTTCAGAAACGCCCTATCTCAACTACCCATGCAAAAATGCCCTATCTCAGCACATTTTCAACGTATTTTCGTTTGAGATAGGTCGTTTTTGAACCGAATTCTGAGATAGGGCGTTTTCAACCAAATTCTGAGATAGGGGGTTTTTCAATAAAATTCTGAAATAGGGCGTTCTTCAATCAAATTCTAAAGTAGGGCGCTCTTTTAAAGTTTTCTGAGATAGGGTGTCTTCGAACTGACTGCCCTATTGCAGGTCACCATGTTCCTGGGTCCCCCCAGTAGGATGGCCAGACGCTGACGGCTGAGTGGCAAGCCCACTACAGGAAGGTTTCCGCTGTTTGCCGTGGAGGCCTCCCGTCCAGTGCTATGTTTGTGCGTTGCATTGGCCTTTGGACTTCTCGGGGCAGGGGGTGCCTTGGTCCTACTGCTGGTGGGTGCGGGTGCACCTGATATCTACTTCCGCATAGGGCTACTTTTGGCTAGGCCCGATGGTACCGTGGCTTTGCTTTGTGCAGAGTTTGTGACTCCTTTCGGCCTTTGTTTGGGAGCGCCGCACTCCAGTACTGGAGTTGAAGTTTTATGGTTTGGTGTTGTTGATTTGTCCATATTTTGTCCTACGAGACGCGGAGAAAGGGAACGTCCGCCCGGGCAGAGATCCGCTGTACCCGGGTAAGGCTAGTTGGCTCCGAAGGTCGCCCGGTATCCGGAGCACTCCGTTCGCGACTGGGCTTGGTGAAGGGCCCCCAGCCAGGCCGATCCTCGGCACGGATCGTATGACACCTTGGTCCGGCCCTGCAAATAGAAGGGAGTGGAGAACTGGCAAAGAGTTTTGTCAGAAAGGGAATAATAGGCGTAGGGATTAAGGAGGGGTCCCCGCTCGAATTAGCCGCCAGGGCGTTACCAGGTGTCACCACGGGGAGGCCCCTTATACTAGGGGGATGCTAATTGCTATGCAATTGAATACCTACGAGTCGACGCTTTGGGATGTCGCGTGTGTGGAAGTTGATCACCCTCATCAAAGACAGCCCAAAATGGTGCAACAACTACTCGCTTGCAAGTTTTTACTAGTTTTGTGTTCAATAACTTTTTCTGCTAGTTTTATCTTTTTCTCAATTTCACATTCTATTTTGCTCAATTTCTTTATTAAAAAAGCATGAATAAATTATTGCATTTTTGAGATTGCAATTAAAAATGTTTGATTGAATCAGTGATTTGATTGAAATCACAATCATTGCAATCAAATGTGCTTACAATTAAATTGATTGTAGTTTTTACAATCAGAAAAATGCAATAAATTTTTATTGTAATCCTATTAGTAGCACAATCATTGATTGCTAAAAAAAATTGATTGCAAATTTTTACAGCTCTGGTAAATGGTAATGGTGAGGTTACTTATTAGTTTTTTGATGCCGAGGTGGAAGGCGGAAGTTGAGCCAAATTTTGCCCTCGTGGTCTAGATCTAAATTCAAATTCGCGAATGAAGGCACCGCTTGGATGGGCTCATTACTCTATCAAAGCTGTCTTCGGATATGTCTATTTTAAAAGAAGAAATGCTTCTTTCATACGAGAATCTGAACTTGCGTACATGCAACTCATTTGCTATCAGCCTGGAAGTTAAATACCCCTTCACATCATCGACAGTGGTATCTTTTGAAAAGCAACATACAAAGACCAATTTTTTGGAAGGGACAACGATTAAATCCCTCGGGACGGGGTTAACGTAAACAGAAACGGTTTCAGATTTGGTAGGGGGTTGGTGGTACAACTGTCTAATTTTTGGAAGGAGCAACGACGGCTCCGGATATGGTAGGGGGTTGAGATGTAGCTGTGGAGTTTTTGGAAGGAGCAACGACTACTTCCTACGGAACGGTGTTGACGCAATCGGAGAAGGCTTCAGATGTGGTAGAGGGTTGAGATGAAGCTGTTGAACATGAATTTAGTGAGGCTCCAGTAGCAGAAGGACGTGGTTGGCGAGATTCAGTCCGCTGAGGAATCGGTGTGTTAAAACTTATGAGTTCTTTGTTCATAGCTGGAGTCAAAAGTGGGCGGATCTGCGGAAGATCAAGGTCCACGCCTCTCCTTTTCCAGGAGAAGAGGAGGAGGAAGTATCTAATAATTTAAATTCTTTGAATTCATCCTCATACTTCTTGAACTTCTCGTTGAGAAGTTTTAGCTCTTTGCCTATCTCCGAAAATCCATTTCTAGCTGTTCTAAATAGTTTACAGAGATCCACAACAGTTTTTTTTACACTTTGGACATGACCAGCGAAGTCCATTGTCTCCAATAATCATATCCAGAACTCTCCCATTAATACCAGCACACTTTAAATGAGACAGTTCATCGCAAAGCCAGCACGCCACAAAACGGTCCGAACTGGCTTTTACATTACATTTTTCGAACAGACAGAACATTTTCAGCGAATTTTATTAAAAAAGAATAAAAATAGCGAAATTAGGAATGTATTGTACGAAAACGTTTCAAGCTCACAGTAATTGGCAGTTTAATAGCTAGTGGTCTTAGTTAGTGAAGTTCAATGGTTAGAAACCATGCTGATCTTAACAGTTTTAAAGCCACTGAGTTGGCAAAATCAGCTGTCACCAAGAAAGCGGCTGTCGAATGATAAACAAAGGTGTGTGTAAAGCGCGAAAGAAAGCAAAATGAACAAACAAATGCGATATTCCTTACACTCTCACGCAAAAGCAACAATAATGCGCCAAAACAGGCAAATATGCACGAAGGCCGAGAAAATAACACTTTTCAATCAACGCACTTTATGACTAAATCATGTCAATTTATTGGATTTTGGCTTCAATAAACTTTTTTCGGTGTGATAACTCAAATTAGAACTGCATAGCAGTTTGTAAAAGAGATAAACTTTGGAAATTCTTTCAAGCGAATGTTTAAGTGACCGCACAGTACGGACGTCCTTAAATGTTTTCACACCTGGGGAGTAGGCCTAAACATTTTCTGATTTGTCAAAGCTTTCCTATCAAGCAGGCGATTTAGGGCTAGGATCGGTAACACTTTTTCTAACATTTTCCCATTGGAAAATGGAGTTCCGCAAGGTTCTCCACTTTCGGTTGTTCTCTTCTCCATAGCTTTTAACCAGATCAGTCAAATTATAAAGAGCCACAATTTTGTCGATCACTGTATTTACGCAGACGATCTATACATCCTCGGCAAAAAAAAGCAACGCCTCGGAAACAAAAGAGTTATTTGAAAATATTGTAAAAAACATTTCCGATTGGGCGGAGTACTCTGGATTTAAAATATCTTTAGAAAAAACAAAAATTCTTTATTTCTGTAGAAAACGAAAATGTGATTTTTACAATTATAAGATATCTTTTAATAATTTCGAAATCGAAAATGTTAAAGAACTAAAAATTCTAGGTATAATCTTTTCTAGTACCTACACTTGGAATAAACCCTGCTTATATTTAACGAAATCATTAGCTGCCAGACTAAATTTAGCTTAGTTTGCAAGAAAAAGATGGCATACACACATCAATCCACTCATATGCAGGCTTTAATTCTTAGCAAGATAGATTATGGGCTTTACCTATACGGCAAATCCCCGAAATCCACATTAAGCTCCTTTAGTCCAGTTTACCACCAAGCCGCTCATTTACGTTCTTCTGCCCTTTACTCATTTTGTTGCTTGCGAAAATTTTCAGACGCCTTCTCAGTTATGACAACCCGTGCGTCATCCACATCACCACAGTATTTCTGCTGCGTGGGTACACAAACAACCCCAACTCCTTATCGTACATTCATATAGAGCATTTAAATAATGGAAGTATATAAACAAATACATTTTCTGGCGTAATGGCGAGGAGGGAAGCGAGTCTGTTGGCGCTCAACCGTGGCGGTCCGCGTTGGCGCCATCGCCCGACGCGACGCGGCGTGGCGCGCTTTCCGCGGCCGTTCGCGTTTGCCCGCCCCCACTGAAAAACCTAAGACGCTGAGAACAAATATGCGCATTGCATTGAAGGCTAAAAAAACAGTAACAATTTACCTTTAATTTCCAATAATTCGCTTATCAGTTATTGGCAAAAATACCGTTCGGTTATATGCGTATACTGCAGAAGGAAATTTAACGCAGAGCTACACTGTATGCAAAAATAGAGAGCAATTCGTTTAAAATACGTTCCATTTTATGTAAATGTATGTCTTTATACATAATTGGAATGTTTCAGTAAAATAAAGCTAGAGAAAATACTACTCACGGGCTATATTTCCTTTTTTATGAAATAAATCAAGCGGGCGTTATTTCTTTTTCTTTGGGAAATAAAGCCCGCGGACATTATTGTTCTTTCGCGAAAGAAATAAGCCCTCGGGTGGGCGATATTTCCCCTTCGAAATCGAAATAACACCCGTGGGCTTTATTTCTCTTTTTTTGGGAAATAAAGCCCATGGGCGTTATTTCCGCGGGCCTTCATGTACTCCACCGCTTTTTTGCATTACAAGAGTGTGACATTTTAAGAAGCGAACACACCGTTTGCCCTTATTTTAGAGTCGAACACGATAAGATAAAGAGGCAATCAAAATGTGACATTTTTTGATAGAAACGAAATCACCATTAGTCTCTTTGGGGGTATTTTTAACTAATACTGTTGGATTTTTAAGTAAAAAAGTAATTTTAAAGTAATTAATGTATAGCTTATCACGCGAATTGCTACAAATTCTAAAATATGCGGGTCATCAAGATCCAAGATATTAAAAAGGTAGCATAATTCTTAGAAGAGGCGAAGAAGATAAATATCTCAGGCCTGTGTTATTGAGCTTTATTTTTCCTTTAAAAAAATATTGATTATTTATAAAATTTTAAAGGCCTTTTATTAGGGTGTCGCTGCCTTTAAAAGGGATATGTCGGAATTCACGCTGGTATAGCTTTTCAGTTTTTGAATAATCATTATCCTTAAGTAATAAAGCTCGAATAATAATAACAAGTAAAGAAGTAGAAGTTCGGGGAAACAGAACATTATATACCCGGCGCAGGTTTTAAATATTGTCGACTTTCTCTAAACTACATTTGCATGATAGCAGGAGGTTTTTTCCCGATTTCAAACTTTTTGGATAATATCTATGCTGACTTAGACTTAATGAAATAATTGCACCAACTTTGGCAGAAATCTATAAAGCGGTTACCGAGATACACCTCGTAGTCATAAAGTGGGCGGTGCCACCACTAATTTCTAAAAGTCTATAGTAGTCTTATTTATTGTTTAGAGATTGTTGTAACTATTAACTTGGAGTAAATTAGCGTCTTCAGTTATGGAAATATTGGAGTTTTCGGATGTCTGAAATTTACCGTTATACGGGAAGTGCGTGTAATTTTAGTCCGATTTGAATCATTTTCAACGATTTTTTTTTCTTGTACTAAGGTTATTGAGTGCACCGAGTTCAGTAGAAATTGATGAATCGGTTACCGAGATACACATTTGTGGTCATAAGGGGGCAGCGCCACGCCCATTATTCAAATATTTATAATAATCTAATTTTCTGCTAAGTGGTTATTGTATTGGGAGGATGGTTCCGTGCGCCGAAGTGGAAAACTTTTGACTGCCATTCACCTGGGAGTGGCCAGAAGCGATTCTTGTGCGTACGGTTCAAATCGCAGCTCACAACGTCCGGATATTTATATCCACGTATCCTCTGGGTAGCAACCAAACACCCGTTTGGGAGCGAGCTAAAGTGAGAAGGCGTAAAACTTCGCGTGCGCTGGGTTTGGGTCCCGCCACGTTAAAACCCCGCCCAATGAAAAAGAACAAACAGCCTCGGATGATACCCCCTTTTTCTGATGACGACCCCGGCAAACGTATAGAGGACTATGATTTAAGGGTATGCACCTGGAATATCCGGACCCTTAATGGGGAAGGTGCCTCTGCCCGGCTGGTTGATGTCCTCGGGAAGACAAAGGCTGACATCACCGCCATCCAAGAAATGCGATGGACGGGGCAAGGCAAAGTAAGCGTGAAGCCTTGCGACGTCTACTACAGTTGCCACGTAAAGGCGCGCAAATTCGGTGTTGGATTCGTGGTAGGAGAGGGACTCCGTCGCCGAGTACTGGGGTTCACCCCGGTGGACGAACGTCTAGCCACAATCCGCATCAAAGCTAGATTCTTCAACATCTCGCGCATCCGCGCCCATGCCCCGACGGAGGAGAAGGATGAGGCGTCCAAGGATCTCTTCTACGAGCGCTTGGAACGTACATATAAGCGCTGCCCCCCGTCATGATATCAAAATCGTGCTTGGCGATTTTAATGCCAAGGTTTCCACTGTCGGAAAATTCGGCCTCCACAACGAATCGTCCGATAACGGACTGAGGCTGATCAACTTCGTCGGGGCCCGAAACATGGTAATATGTACTACTAGGTTCCAGCATAAGAACATCCATCAAGCTACATGGCTGTCTCCAGATCGAAAAACAACAAACCAAATCGATCATGTTGTGATAGACGGAAGGCATGCTTCAAGCGTTTTAGACGTACGTACACTCCGAGGGCCAAACATCGACTCGGTCCACTATCTTGTTGTAGCCAAGATACGCATCCGCCTCTGAGCAGCAAAAAATGTGCGCCCAACAATGCAAGGAAAGCTTAACGCCGAAAAGCTGCCATCAGAATAGACGGCCAATTTATTCGCCACTCGACTCACACACCTGCTCTCTGAGAGCACTCTTCAACAATCCGACATACACGAGCAGTGGAACCACATTTCCAGATCATTAAGTACCGCCGCCGAAGAAGTAGTTGGATTTCAGCGAGCCCGAAAAAACAACTGGTACGATGAGGAATGTCCACAAGCCACAGAGAAAAAAGACGCCGCCTGTAGGGCCACGCTGCGATCGGGCGCAACGCGAGCCATGTGGGACCGTTATAGGGAACTGAAGAAGGCAGCGAGACGTATTTGCCGCAATAAGAAGAGAGGCCGAAATACGTGAGTGCGAAGAGCTTGAGATGCTGGCGGACAGGAAGAACGCCCGAAAATTCTACCAGAGGGTTAGGCGACTTACGGAAGGTTTCAAGACCGGAGCGAACTCCTGTAAGAACAACAATGGAGACCTAGTGACCGATGTCCAGAATATACTTAAATTGGGGAGGGAACACTTTTACAACCTACTGAATGGTAGCAGCGCTGAAAGTAGTAAAGAAGACGAACCCGAGTCCCCAGTCGATGATGATGGAGTAGCTGTCCCACCGCCTGACTATCACGAGGTACAAATAGCGATTACGCGGTTGAAAAACACAAAGCTGCTGGAGCTGACGGCCTGCCAGCCGAGCTATTCAGTACGGCGGCAAGGAGCTGATGAGGTGCATGCATCAGCTCGTATGCAGAATATGGTCAGATGAACGCATGCCCGACGACTGGAATTTAAGTGTGCTCTGCCCAATCCACAAGAAAGACGACCCCGCCATACGGGCCAGCTACCGCGGAATCAGCCTTCTATGCATAGGTTATAAGGTATTATCGAGTGTATTGTGCGAAAGACTGAAGCCCACCGTCAACGAACTGATTGGACCTTATCAGTGTGGCTTTAGGGCTGGAAAAACCACCATACATCAGGTATTCACAAAACGCCAAATCTTGGAAAAGACCAGCGAGAATAGGATCGACACACACCATCTATTTGTCGATTTCAAAGCCGCTTTCGACAGCACGAAGAGAAGTTTCCTTTATGCCGCGATGTCTGAATTTGGTATCCCCGCGAAACTAATACGGCTGTGTAAAATGACGTTGAGCAATACCACTAGCTCCGTCAAAATAGGGAAGGACCTCTCCGAGCCGTTTGATACCAAACGTGGTCTCAGACAAGGGGACTCCCTTTCGTGTGATTTCTTTAATCTGATGTTGGAGAAGATAATAAGAGCCGCAGAACTGAGCCGCTCAGGCACAATACTTTATAAGAGCGTACATTTGCTGGCGTATGCCGGCGACATCGATATTATCGGTAAAAACAAGGGCTACGTATGTTCTGCCTTCTCGGGATTGGATAGAGAAGCAAAGCGAATGCGTCTGGTGGTGAACGAGGACAAAACGAAGTATCTCCTGTCATCACACAAACAGTCAGAGCATACGCGTCTTGGCACTCACGTCACTGTTGGCAGCTACAAGTTTGAAAAAGTAGACGACTTCGTTTATTTGGGAACCAGCATTAACACCAATAATAATGTCAGCCTTGAAATCCAACGGAGAATCACTCTTGCCTGAGTAGGCAATTGAGAAGTAAAGTCCTCTCTCGTCGTACAAAGATCACACTCTATAAGACACTCATCATGCCTGTGCTAGTGTATGGCGCGGAGGCATGGACAATGAAAGCATCTGATGAGGCTGCTCTTGAAGTAGAGAGAGATTCTGCGAAAGATTTACTATATAGGCATAGTGCAGCGAATTAAAATTCAGCGGCTCCGCTGGCTTGGCCATGTCGTTCGAATGAACATAAACGCTCCTGCTATGAAAATATTCAACGCGGGCCGCGATGCTGGTAACAGGGGAAGAGGAAGGCCTCCTCTGCGTTGGAAAGACCAGGTGGAGAAGGACTTGGCTTCACTTGGCATTTCCAATTGGCGTCAGTTAGCACAGAAGAGAAATGACTGGCGTGATGTTTTGGACTCAGCCAAAATCGCTTAGGCGGTTACAGCGCCAATAAAGAAGAAGAAGAAGAAGGTTATTGTAATTATCGATTTTGAGTAAATTAGCTTCAGTAGTTACTGATTTATCGCAGTTTTCGCGTTTCTGTAAATTACCGTTATATGGGAGGTGGGCGTGGTTATTGCCCGATTTCAAAGATTTTGAACAGATGTCTTAGCTAGGCCCTAGGCAAGGCTCGTACCGAGTTTGGTACGGATTGGTGAAGCGGCTACTGTTCATAAGTGGGCGGGGTCACGACCGTTTCCAAAAATTGTATGATAATACTATTTTTTACCAAAATTCTGCTTCTCATACTAATTTTCAACAATTTGGATCCAATATTTACTGAAATATCGTAGTTTTTGCATTTTTTCGAAAATACCGTCCCATTTTCAATACCAACCTACCTTGGATAAAGGGAAACCTACATGCCGAATTTCGTTGAAATATCTTAATTTATACTGGAGTTATCGTGCACACGGAGGGATGGACGGACGGACAGACAGACTTGGCTTAATCGACTTCTCTATTCATTCTGAGAATTAATGTATACATTGGTCTATATCTATCTCGATTCATTTTGGCTGTTACAAACAACCGTTATGTGAACAAAGTTAATATACCCTTGTGCACAAGTGTGCTTGGGTATAAAAATAAGCACGTCAAGGATACTTTCATCCTAAAAAATGGCTATATTAATATAATGTATTTTGCTTAGTCGGAGGGCAATATTTTGAGAAATGAACGCATGAAGCTGTGAAACGGCTGAAGAAAACAGGCCAACATTATTTCGAAAAAAGAAAGTTATATCGAACAAGTCGGTGGCTTTTTAAGTTTTTAATAATTAAAATAGTAGAATTGTATTCTGATGTCTATTTATTCGAAACCCCTGTTTTTAATGTCCTACTCACTCTCTCACATGCCTGTCTCAGAGCAATAATAAGCAACAATAAAGTATGCAATATTTTAGCAAGTGTTGGCTATTTTTATTTAGTTTATTTAATGTTTATTATTTTTTTATGAAAATATAGCTGATTACTCAACAAACACCATATAAGCATCAATTTCAGATTTTGGACAAAAATTTCACCAACTTTTAAATTTTTAATCAGCATATTTACAAAATGGTATGCATGCAGTTTTGTAGTCCATTAAAATTTAGTATTTTTTTTATAACGGTGTTATGTAAAGCAGCGCAAATTCGGTGTTGGAAGCGAGACGTATTTGCCGCAATAAGAAGAGAGAGGCCGAAATACGTGAGTGCGAAGATTTTGAAATGCTGACCGAAAGGAAGAATCCCCGAAAATTTTACCAGAGAGGCGACTTACGGAAGGTTTCAAGACCAGGGCGTACTCCTGTAAGAACAACAATGGCGACCTAGTTACCGATGTTCAGACCGTACTTAAATTATGGAGGGAACACTTTTCCACGCTACTGAATGGTAGCAGCACGGAAAGTTGTGGAGAAGGACTCGATCCCCCAGTCGATGATGACGGAGTGGATGCTCCTGCGCCTGACCATGACGAGGAACGAATAGTAATAACGCGGTTGAAAAACAACAAAGCTGCTGGAGCTGACAGCCTGTCAGCCGAGCTATTCAAGTACGGCGGCGAGGAGTTGATAAGGTGCATGCATCAACTCTTATGCAAAATATAGTCAGATGAACGCATGCCCGACGACTGGAATTTAAGTGTGCTCTGCCCAATCCACAAGAAAGGTGGCCCCGCCATTCGCGCAAACTACCGCGGTATCAGCCTTCTAAGCATAGGTTACAAGGTCTTATCGAGCGTATTGTGTAAGACTGAAGCCCACCGTCAATGAACTGATTGGGCATTATCAGTGTGGCTTTAGGCCTGGAAAATCCACCATATACCAGGTATTTACAATACGCCAAATCTTGGAAAAGATCCGCGAGAAAAGAATCGACACTCACCACCTATTTTTCGACTTTAAAGCCCCACAGCACTAAAAGGAGTTGCCTATACGTCGGTATGTCGGAATTTGGCATCCCCGCCAAGCTGATACGGCTGTGTAAAATGACGTTGAGCAATACCACCAGCTCCGTCGGAATTGGGAAAGACCTCTCCGAGCCGTTCGCCGCCAAACGGGGCTTCAGACAGGGCGACTCTCTTTCATGTGACTTCATTAATCTGATGTTGGAGAAGATAATAAGAGCTGCAGAACTGAACCGCTCAGGAACAGTTTACTACAAGAGCGTGCAATTGCTGGCTTATGCCGATGGCATCGATATCATCGGTATCAAAAACCGCGAAGTCTGTTCTGCTTTTCCAAGTTGGATAAGCATGCAAAGCGAATGGGTCTGGTGGTAAACGAGGACAAGACGAAGTATCTCCTGTCATCAAACAAACAGTCAGCACATTCCCGCCTTGGCAGCCACGTCACTGTTGATAGTTATAATTTCAAGAAGGTAGAGAATTTCGTTTACTTGGGAACCAGCATTAACACCGATAATAATGTCAGCATGGAAATCCAACGCAGAATCACTCTTGCCAACAAGTGCTACTTTGGACTGAGTAGGTAATTCAGGAGTAAAGAACTCTCTCGACGTACGAAAACCACACTCTATAAGTCGCTCATCATGCCCGTGCTGGTATATGGCGCAGAGGTATGGACAATGACAACATCCGATGAGGCGGCTCTTGGAGTAGAGAGAAAGATTTTACGAAAGATTTATGGGATACCGACGCTCCAGCTCTTAAAGTATTCAACTCGGAACCCGCTGGTGGTAGCAGCGGAAGAGGAAGGCCCACACTGAGATGGAAAGAGCAGGTGGAGAAGGACTTGGCTTCACTTGACATTTCCAATTGGAACAGAAAAGAAACGACTGGCGTGCTTTGTTGAACTCGACCAAAATCGCTTAGGCCGTCACAGCGCCAAATAAGAAGAAGAAGAAGTTATGAATTTTTTTCCATACAAAGTATGTTCCATAATTTTTTTATATGCGGAACACCGTCAACAAAAAATTTTCAATTATCAACGGTAAGTACCAGCTACCTTAAATTTTTACTATACTAAAATTTTAAATAAAAAAATTCAGATTTTCATAATTTTTGCATAAAATATGAAATTTGGACTTAAGTGGTGTTTGTAAGTAATCAGCTATATTTTCAGAAAAAGATAATAAGCTGAAATGTCGCGTCCCAGTTCATATTTGGGTAACTGTATATTCACATAAAATAAAAATCACTGAAATCGGCCCAGTATTTTTAAGACTTTTCGGAAGAGGGAAAATTCTTTAAATTTTATATACTTAACTGCGCAGACATGTCACACGAAATGGAGTGCTCGCACGTAAATTATTATGTAAAGAAAAGACAAGGCTTCAAAGTATTAATAATTAATAAGTGGTCCTTGATCTTTATTTTGTATTTAAATAGATTGTGTCCAACGTTATAAAGCGTACTTGATGCTCTTACCTCAGTGTGGCGTGGAAGCTGATGAAGCGGTTTATAGTTCTCGGAGAAGTGAATTTTGATATAATTTCAAACTCCGTTGTACCCGCCGAACCATGTACTTAGGTTGAATTTCCCCTCAACACAGTTATTAAGCGGAGGGGTACATATGAATTTACGCGAGCTTGTGTGTGTACGCGTGTACATGTGTACATGTACGGTGCATCCCAGTAGAAATCGGTTGTATGCATTCATGAATGCTTGCTATATGAGGGAATTGGTGTGAACAATTCATGCGTAGTCATGAATTTCCACGAATAAATTGAAATTCTAGCGAATTGCAAGCGAATGTACGTTGTCGTTGTTTTAAGTACATTTCTTGATAAATTTGAATTGGAATTTTTGTAATATTTTCAGTCTTGTACAAAAATTTTAGTGAACGGACGTGTTGTGCGATACTATTCTCAGCACAAACGGGCTTTTACAAGATGTGCATTTGCATATGTAAGTGCTACTTTTTTGTATGTCCCCATATATTAAAATGTATCAGAGAAGTAGCATTTACATATGGGGATACATATCTTGTAAGAATGCTTTAATACTGTTCCATTAATGAATTTTTGTATGTTTGAAACATTAATACAGCCATATGCATACAGCAGTAGTACAAGTGTATGGTTAGAGTACGCATACGCTCTGAGAAACCACGCGTGTTAAATGGAAATGAAGGCTCATTTATACTGGCATGTATACACAGCAGCAAGCTCATGCCACCAACAGCAATGTCGGATGCATAAAATTTCTACTGGGATGTTACTGCACATTAGGGTGGTGCAATATATTTAGGCAGGAGGCCTAAACAGTCCGACATGAAAATTTTCTCCGAGATAAGGCTAGCAGTTTCTAATAGGTCGCCAAATTTGTAAAAATGGAAACTCATATGTACATATATTTAAATTTTAATAAAATGAAACTTTTATTTTTGCAAATATGCTGCCGGCTAAATGGAATTTTCTACGGCTGTTTGCTATCGCAACAGGCTAAGCCGGAAAACGGTTAAAATGGCAACACTGATTCTGTTACACCAACGGGCACACACCTTACGCATTAAAGG
The DNA here is from genome assembly GCF_013731165.1 of Rhagoletis pomonella. Lineage (NCBI taxonomy): Eukaryota > Metazoa > Arthropoda > Insecta > Diptera > Tephritidae > Rhagoletis > Rhagoletis pomonella. The sequence continues at coordinate 55,063 of NW_023459171.1, read as the reverse complement.
TGAGGCCAATGAAGATGATTATGAAATCATAGTACTTTACAACGTGCGGCGTGTTCGTCATCAAAAGAAAATCTTATCCGGGACTTTTTATACCCGAGCGCACTTGTGCACAAGGGTATTATAACTTTGTTCACATAACGGTTGTTTGTAACAGGCAAAACGAATCGAGATAGATATAGACAAATGTATACATAAATGATCAGAATGAAAAGAGAAATTGATTAAGCGGTGACTGTCTGTCCGTCCGTCCGTCCGTCCGTCCGTCCGTCCGTCTGTGCACACGATAACTCGAGTAAAAATTGAGATATCTTAACGAAACTTGGTACGTGGACTTCTTTTGGGCATGGGACGGATGGTATTGAAAATGGGCGAAATCGGACAATAACCACGCCTACCTCCCATATAACGGTAATTTTCAGAAATACGAAAAGTGCGATATTTTAGTAACCACTGAAGATAATACAATACAATGAGGTTTAGACGATAAATAAGAATATTAAAAAATTTTGGCAAATGGGCGTAGCCACGCCTACTTATGGTTACATGCGTATATCTTGGTAACCGCTGCACCAATTTCTTCCAAACTTGGCACAGTTGTTGGTCCTGCTACAACATACCAAATGGCCGAAAATTTTTAAAATCGGACAATAACCACGCCCACATCCCATATAACGGTAATTTAAAAAAATACGAAATCCTCGATAAATCAGTAAATATTAAAGCTAATTTATTCAAAATTGATGGTTGCAACAATTTTTTACCAAGAAATACGCTTATGATACAATTTTGGAAAATGGGCGTGGCACCGCCCACTTATGATCACATATATGTATCTCGCTAACCGTTCTAGCAATTTGAACCAAACTCGGTATGGTTATTGTGCTTGCCACATAAAAGCAAAGCGCTGAAAATTATTGAAATCGGACTAAATTACGACCGCTTTTCATATAACGGTATATTTCAGTAATGCTTGAAACTTCAATATTTCGAAATTTAAGGACGCTAATTTACTTAAAATTTATACACCCCGGCTTATCGTGTAGCGGTAGTTTTCGGAAAGGTGGAAAACATATATTTAATAATTGCGCCGGGTATTTAATGTTCGGCTCCGCCCGAACTTAGACTTTCTTACTTGTTTTTTAGTAGTTTTTATGTGCGGAACAAACACTAACCATTAGGTGGGTAAATTTTTTTTAAAGGCTCCACAGGGTTTAGGTACACCATTCGCACATTTCCCAGGATGTGCTAATCTTGTCGCAAGAGTAGGAATACTCTCAAGAGGCTCCACTACACCCTAAGCCATTTACAGCGTGGAGACGAATAACAGTTACCCAGGTTTTGTGAGAAATAAAAGGGTCATTTATAGATTTTGCGAAAAAAGTATTTTATTGTTAATTTTCCAGATTTTACTTTAGTTGTATTAATTAGTTTTTAAATTTTAATCCCTATTTACATTTGCCAGCAGTGTAAACTTTGACAGAAAAGTTCATTTTCATGCAAGTATTTTCCAGGTGTATTTTTTCTTAGGCTTTAAAATTTAAAAACTAATTAATAAAACTAAAGTAAAATCTGTGGAAAATTAACCATAAAATACTTTTTTCGCAAAATCTATAAAGGACCCTTTTATTTCTCAAAAAACCTGGGTAACAGTAATTCATCGCCACGCTGTATATGGGCATACATATGTACGTACATATCGCAACCTGGGTAAAGGATTGTCGTAAGCGCCATTTTGACGATTTTTAGTTAAAGATGCAGTTTTATTTTTTAATATAAGATCTTTCGATTAGTTTTATCAGTTTTTGAACAGAAACTCTCCGGGAGTTTTCTCTCTTTTCCCTTTCCCCCTATCATGAATAAAAATTCCATGAGGATTTTTGAAGTGAAACTTCTTAGGCGGCGGTATCGCAAAAATGGAGAATGAAATTTTTAAAACTGAAAATGTTACATGAGTAAGAAACAGATAGATATAGTATAGAGATATAGTATAGAGATATAGATATAGTATAGAGAAGGGAAAAAAAGAAAGAAAGCGACGTATGACGGCTATACAAAGCAATAGCACAAACATCTTCAACGCGTATGCATACGCGCACCTACGTACATACCAGGGTTGTTGCGAATATTCGTATTCGCATTCGCATTGGCAACCGCGGAGCTTCCGCATTAATTTTAACATTCGCATTCGCTATAATCAATGCGGATCTTTTGCGAATGCGAATATTGAAGGGACCGAAAGTAACAGCTATTTTCTTTACGAGTTAAACTTTGCCAAATATTTTTTTTCCCAACTAAAAGTCCTTTCCGGACAATAAACAAACCGCTTATCCAAATTAAGCAAGTTTGGTATCAAATGAAAGAGGACTTAAATAGCTTTAAAACTGATATGTCTAAACAAGCAAAGTCACCTACTGAAAAATATTGCAATAAAAAATGATAATTAATTACCATAGAACAAACCTTGGGTCAGGTATATGTATTTCTTTAGTATTAATTGATATAAAAAAAATATATTAATAGAGGTGGTAACCTTCGTTCGTTATTTCTGTTTAAAAGCTATTTCAGTCCTCTTTCACCTGATACCAAATTTGTTTAATTTTGATAAGCTGTTTATTATCCCGAAAAAACTTTCGGAATAAAAAAATATTAGGCCAAGTTTAACTGGTAATAATAAGTAAGGTCCTCTAATTATTAATACATTTTTTTATAACCTTTTGTTACAGCATTTTTTATACATATAAATATATATGCAATAAAGTGGCAGTTAGGCACTTACATATATATACTAGTGAAAACCCAGCAAACAATTAGGTTTGATATACATTTGAGAAGGATTTGAAATCAAAGCCTCTCTCAAATGTCAAACGTTTGAAAATTAACGCTTTCTCAATAAAAAGGGGAGTTTGATCTCCATTTGAGAATATGGTTAACTCTCAAATCAATTTCAAAGGTTATTTATCAATTGTACTTCAAATGTGGAAATAAAATGTATTATAGGAAATGTATATTTCATATTTATTTTTTCTTCGCGATGTACATATGTATGTACATAACAAAAGAAACAATTAAGATAAAGTAATTTATAATAAATTCGTCTTGAAGGGCTGCAGCTTCTTCAATCCGCGCAAACATCAAATCCACTATTTGTGGGCTTTCTCTTTGAAAATTTGTTTCTATTCATTGTATTTTTTAAATTGATCTTAGTTTTATTTTTACAATTTTTGATTTAACTGCGCATTTTATATCGTTTGGCACTTGCCATCTTTCTTCAAATCAACCTCAAATTAATTTCAAATGTAAAATTTAAACCTCGTTTTCAATTTGAGAATCATTTGAGAAAAACATATCATATCAAATTGATAAATACATTTTTCTCAAACGTTTGAAACTGTGTTTGCTGGGAAGTGAAATGTTCATTTAATTTGTTGAGCGAATTTTTTGCGGTTTAAATCACCCTCGAAGGACTTTAGGGATTCGGCACCTCCTCGACCCTCGTTTGCCGCGGAATTCAAGAGGAATTCCCGGCCCCCAATTCACCCCGTCCCGAACATGGTCCTTCGAGCCGGAGAGGCTTGAAGTTTTTCGTGGTTGACCCACATTTGTTTAAAAATAAAATTAAGTGAAGAATTCGAACAATTTTCAAATATAAAAATTTTTTCATAAACTGCCAAGTTGCCTTCATAAAGGAGAATTTTTATCGCGCCCCCCGTTAACACGTTTTTTATTTTCTTGTATACGTCGAATCGTGTGCAATTAAACATATCTTAAAGTTTTTTATATTGCATTCATTGGTGAAACCCGCCACCAACTTTTGTTTTTTATTACATTCATTGGTGAAGACCCCCAGCAATTTGACGTTTCCGAACGCACCCAAAGAAACAGAAAAAATAAAAATAACCAAGAAATAAAAATAATAATTAATAATAATAATAATTTGACAGATATTTTTAAAACTAAAAATATGGTGTTTTTTAAAGAAATAGTTTTGTTTTTAAAATAAGCTAAATTGGATAAAAGATTTTAATTAACATGTTTCTTAATAAGAATTTGTTAATTCTTCTATTGTTTTCTTGGGTTGATTATATTATTAACTTAGTTTATTGCGTATTTGTAAATTTATTTATAAAGTTGTTTAGTATTAATTTTGTAAACCTATCACCCCGTCTTATTGTTGAATTGAGTCACAATCAACCCTTTACAACAACATATCGATGGCTGAGTGGAAGATCGACCTATCTCGGCAGCCAGTTCGAAAACGCTCTATCTCAAAAAACTTTTCAAGAACGCCCTATTTCAGATTTTAATTGAAAACACCCTATCTCAAAATTCGGTTCAAAAACGCCCTATCTCACTTCAAAATGTATTGAAAATATGCTGATATAGGGCGTTTTTGAATCGGCAGCTGAGATAGGGCGTTTTTGAAACGAATTCTGAAATAGGGCGTTCTTGAAAAGTTTTTTGAGATAGAGCGTTTTCGAACTGGCTGCCGAGATAGGTCGATCTTCCACTCAGCCATCGATATGCTTCAATGGATTTTTACATGAGCTACTCTGTCAAGATTTTTATTGCTGTCTGATGTTTATTAACCTGGCATTTTAAGGGCTGTCAAAGAGTACCTTGCCATTTTGTGGGATTTGTGGATTGCATTTCCTATAGCTTAAAAAAAATAATAAATAAAATTCGTCAACAACACGTTGTGGAAACGCGGCAATTTTGGTAAAAAATACGTTTACGAATTGTTTTCCTTATATTGCCACGCGGAAAATACCTTAAGTCCGAGGTAAGTGACATAAACTCGGTTGGAGCCATTTCCTCTACCCCGTGGAACAGGAGCAGCAGAGTTGCAGGGCAAGAACACCCCAACAGCCGGAGTACCGGTTAAATAAGTATTGGAATAGTAAGTATATTTGGAGTACTAATTGTGTTTATTTGTAGCAGCGGAACACAAAGCGAGGGCGTTTTAAATATACTGCATAAACTAGCCAGTGCTCCAGCCAAAGCAGCAGCAACTCCAACCATAAATCTTCCAGCGCTCCAGCAGCAGCAACTGCAACTACAAATCTGCCAGCGCTCCAGCAAAAACAACACGCAACGATAAGGCCCCCACCAAGTGGTCCACCGCGATAGCAAGTTCGCAACAACAAGGCCCCCACCAAGTGGCCAACAGAGTAAGCGGCAAGATAAGGTAAGCCTTTCAAATTTGACACGTATATTCGCGAAAAACGACTAGGAAAGGGGTGAGGAAATTACATAAGGTTGTGCGTGAGTACCATCTCCACCCCTTCCATATATATGTATACATACATATATATTAAAAAAAAAAAAGTGTATTTCCGAAAATTAAACGGTATCGGGGTACGTAGAAACCGTTTTTCGCGAAATTCGACCGGTAAAGTGGTGGAGGCATAGCGGGAATTCTTTGGGAATACCGTATCGAAAGTAAATAAAGATTTTTATACATTTTTTCTGAGTTTTCTTACGGTTGTCAGTTTTACGTTTGATACCGCGGCACCTTTAAATTGTTCGACGTGATTCTTAAAGTATTGAGAAAAAGTGGTTGAGGCAGAAGGCCCGTAAACGGACCACATTACATAGATTTTTTTTCACATAAGAATCCCTCAGGTTGTGCGGTACACTGAGAGAAAACTCTTTTGATATAATACAAATAACCCGTGGAACTTTGCGAGCCATAAGTAAGTTTGTTTGAATTAACAAAATAATCGAATATAGTTTTGTATATATTGACTCAAGTTCCAAATACATTAAATAAAGCGTTATCTATATAAATCTTTAGACGATCTTTTTATTACGTTTTTTCAGTTGATAGTACGTTGTTTTATCAATTTTTTGACGTCGTTGTCGATAATTTGCGAAAATAGTAACAGTAATAGTAAGTGGTACAATTGACGTTTGTTTTTAAATTTTTCGTTTTAATTAAATTAATTTTCAAAAGATGGCCAATGTTAATGATTTTTCGGGGGCGTGTGATGCATTGTTGGAATTCGAAGCGGGCTTCAACAACATGCCGTGTAGCAGCCATTCCATTTTTTCGCTGGAGATCCAAAAGGAGGAACTGAAGGCGCTCTAGGTCAAGGTGAAGGATGCGTTCGATGACTACTCGAAAAAGGTGTCGGACGACGAAACAGGTCAGGCTGTACTTCGGCTGGCGAAGTGCTGATACCAGGATTGCTACTCAGCATACTTTACGTGCGGTGTATTGATGGGAGAAACGGCGCATAACAAACATTCACGCAGCAAAGTAGTTCGACAGTCAATCCGGTAAATCGCGAGATTGAACCCCCAGCCCGCTGGCGTATCCACTTACCTCCATGTGACACAGAAATTTTTCACGGTGATTACATGTCTTGGCCATCTTTCCGCGATTTGTTAACGGCAATTTATATTAACAATTCGCATTTGACCCCGGTAGAGAAATTTTACCACTTGAATCAAAAGACCCGTGGTGAGGCGAAAGATATCGTAAAAAAATCGTCTTTAACTACCGACGGTTTCGCCACTGCTTGGCAAAATTTATCCGACCGCTATGAAAATAAGAGGATAATGGTTAATAGCCAATTAAAAACGCTCTTTAACTTACCATCGGTAACGAGCGAACGCGGCACGGAAATTAAAAATTTACAACGGGCAGTTAATAATTGTATATCGGTTTTAGAAATGTACGGGATTGAGATCGAGAACTGGGATGTGATCTTTGTGTTCTTACTATCGAGTCGGTTACCGGATACCACGCTGGCGTTGTGGGAACAAGGTATTGTGAGAAATGCGGAAATTCCAAAGTAGGAGGAATTAGACAGCTTTCTCACAAGTCGGTTCCAGAAGTTAGAAACGGTGTCCGATATCTGAAGTGCACGAGCAGTAAAGCCTGTACCTAGTCGCCAACCCGCAACGACGTACGAAAGGAATGTGTCGGCACACCACGGTCAGTTTTCGCAGCCCGCATGCAGATTATACCCCGAACAATCTCATGCACTAAAGGGCTGCCCCAAATTTCTGGCAATGAAAGTTGAGGATCGCCTCAACTTAGTCAGAAAACACAACTTGTGTATGAACTGCCTAGCGCATTCACACATCGCGAAAGATTGCAAGAGTTCGTTTAATTGTTGGAGCTGTCACCAGAGGCATCATTCACTGCTACATCGAGCTTCAGCTCCACAGAAGGCCAACTCTTCGCAACAGCCACGGTATCGGCAAATGTGCGAAAAGTCGCGCATTTGGCTATAGGTTCTCCTGTAAACCCCCAGTTTAGAATCGCGGCAAGAGGTCTGGTTCTAACCCAATTAACAGGAAACCTCCCGAAGTTTACAGTGGATCAAGTGCATCTTGATTCACTGCCCCCTTTAAGGCTATCCGATGTAAACTTATGCAGGAGTCAGCAAGTGGACCTAATTATTGGAGCGGATGTTTACCCAGCGGTTATAAAGGAAAATTTGCAACGGAACGTTCTGGGATCACTTCTAGCGCAGGAAACGGTATTTGGCTGGATTTTGACGAGAGAGGTACCACCTACGACCACAAGGAGTTTCACTACTTCTGTGTCTTATGGCACAGAAACTCCAACCCCCAGTTAACTCGGTTTTGGGAGTTAGAAGAAGTTTCCACCAAAAGGAAAATTACCCCCGAAGATGCATTTTGTGAGTTGTACGCGAAGACGACCACGAGGAATAAGCAAGGACGGTATGTGGTGGCTCTGCCCTTTCGTCGGGAATTCCCAGACGAAATTTACCTCGGCCTTTCAAGGACTGGAGCAGCACGACAATTCTTGCGTAGCGAGGCCGGTTATACCAGGAGTCGAAGGAGTATATCGAGCTCAACCATATATGCCCCGTGAGGAAAACAGCGCAACAACCAGCACACAGGCCGTATTACTTACCACATCACGCCGTCGTTAAACCGGACAGCATAACAACGAAGGTGCGAGTGGTGTTTAACGCGTCTTGTCCCACGTCAAATGGAGTCAGCTTAAATGACATATTATACCCCGGGCCTATTCTGCAAGGGGATTTGGTTTGCTTACTTTTAAAGTGGCGCTTATTCAAATATGTATTTAAAGCAGACATCGAGAAGATGTATAGGCAAATTATGCTCCATCAGGAGCATACCCCATTTCAAAGAATTCTTTTCAGAGAATCCCCGGACGAAGAACTTAGGGATTACGAACTTAAGACCGTGACGTTTGGAGTAAACTGCGCTCCATATTTGGCAATAAGGACGCTACACCAGCTCGCAGATGATGTGAAAACGAGATTTCCACTGGCAGCAAAGATTTTGAAGCAGTATATGTATGTGGATGACGTCCTGGATGGAGCCCACGATTGCACAACTGCAATACAAATGCGAGATGAGGTAATTGAAGCTCTTAACACCGCCAGCTTCCCCCTAAGAAAGTGGACATCGAATTGTAAGAAGATTTTGATAGTACTACCCAAGGCGCACATATACAAGGAGAATTTCTTGGAGCTTGACGACATGAGTGAGACAAAAATGTTCTGAATCCGTTGGAACGCGGTACATGACATGTTTCACTTCACCGTACAGTCGATCCCCCGGAAGCAGGAGTATACCAAACGAGAGGTTTTATCCTGCGTAGCAAAATTGTTCGACCCAGCTGGATGGCTCGGGCCAATTGTAGTGGTAGCAAAGATCTTCATGCAGGAGATCTGGCTAACCGAAATAGACTATGACAGTCTACCCCGAAATTTACTGCTACGTTGGGAAACCTTTCTGGATAACTATCAGCATATTCAGAAAATAAAAATCCCCCGATGGACCCATTTTACGCCATGGGACGAAGTAGAGTTCCATGGATTCTGCGATGCCTCTGAAAAGGCATATGCAGCCGCACTATATATTAGGGTACGCGATCGCGCATCAAACAATGCGCCCCACATAAACTTGCTGGTGGGTAAAACAAAAGTAGCACCAGTAAAAACGGTGTCTCTCCCCGGTTAGAGCTCTGCGGAGCATTATTACTGGCCGAACTAATTAATACTTTTATTCCGCAGTTTGAAGTCACGCAGCCAGTAATAAACAAATGGACCGACTCCACGATCGTACTCTCATGGCTGAGGGAACCGGCATGTACATGGACAACGTTTGTAGCTAACAGAGTCGCAAAAATTGATGACTGGTTGGAGTATCAGGGTGGAATCATGTGGACTCTGCGGATAATCCAGCGGATCTTGGCAGCCCAGTCTGCCCAGGATCTACTCTCAAGCACTCTGTGGTGGTATGGACCTAAGTGGTTGGAGCAAGATTCATCTACATGGCCCCACCAAACCAATGGAAATCCATTAGAAACCAACCTGGAGCAAAAAACGGTACGGGCTCATGCGGCAGGCATCTCCGAGGAAATGGACATTCTGGAGCGGTTTTCAGACTTCTCGCGAGCCATGAGAGTAATTCCGCGAATTTTCCGATTTTTTAGAAAAACTCATCCGGTGCATAAGGTGGCCGCTAGTGACGAGACAGACGAAATAACCGCCGATGAAGTAAAGCAGGTAAAATGTCGTCTCATCGTTATTGCACAGAGACGTCACTACGCAGATGAATACAGGGCCATCAACGCTTCAACGCCAATCAACGCGAAAAGTTTACTTCGCACTCTCAACCCCTTCCTCGACAGGAACGGAGTTATGAGGGTAGAAGGACGACCGGCGTTAACGAACTTACCTTGCAGTGAACGGTATCCAATAATTCTCCCGTACGACTACCAGTATTCAAGATTGCTCGTAAAATTCACACATCTGATTTCCTTCCCTGGAGGAAACCAGCTCATGTTGAGAATTTTGCGGTCCGAATACTGGATAGTGCGAATGAAAAACTTGATTAAAAATTCAATTCATAACTGTAAGGTTTGTGTTATTTACAGAAAGAAGGCGCGGGAGCAGTTGATGGCAGCGTTACCACCGGAACGAACTGAGGTATCCAGACCTTTCACCAACACTGGAGTCGACTTCACCGGTCCCTTTGAAATACGGAGTTTCACGGGTCGAGCGTGTCGCATTATCAAGGGATATGTCTGCCCTTTCGTCTGTTTTGCGACAAAACCCTACAAGAACACTACGCGTTATATAACGAATCATGTAACGCAGAGTTGTAACGTAAATGCATGTTATACTCCCATAGAATGTTTACGTTAATTTCCTAAGGGCGACATGAAAAATCTAACAGGATATCGTGTTATAGATATGTTATGTGTAACATATGTTTCCTGTACGTGTGTAAATTTTGACATGTGGCTTTGAGTGTATTGGTGAAATATTTAAATGTATTGGAGACTGCGTTAGTCGTGTCTGGTAGGGAAGCAATACACTTGGAGGCCACCAGCATTTGTCCCCCGCCACATTTTTAGCAGCTTTTGCGCGTTTCGTGTCTAGACGCGGCTGCCCGCAAAATGTGTATTCGGACAATGGAACCAACTTTGTAGGGGCAAATAAGGCATTGCAACAGGATTTTAAACTCTTTGTCTCTACAGCGGCCAATAGCACAACCCAGACATACGCTCATCAGGGGATTACGTGGCATTTTATACCTCCAGGAGCACCTCACATGGGTGGGCTCTGGGAAGCGGGGGTAAAAAGCTTCAAGATGCATTTCAGGAAGGTAGCGAATAACATGCGCTTTACCATGGAGGAGCTCTCCACGCTTCTGTCAATAATCGAATCTTGTCTTAATTCACGACCAATCAGCCCCATCTCTGAAGACGCGGAATCAATGGAACCTCTAACCCCAGGACACTTTCTAATTGGCACCCCGCTACTGGCAATCGCTGAACCCGAGTTAAGGAGAACCCGATGTCTATTGTCAACCGGTGGCAAAAGATCAAAGCGGTTCACCAGACGTTCTGCAGAAGGTGGAAAGTAGAATACTGAAGGAATTGCAGAAGAGAGTGAAATGGCACTCCCCCCAACGAAACCACGAAGTTGACGATCTAGTCGTCGTCAAAGAGGATAACCTTCCCCCAAATGAATGGCGACTTGGCAGAGTAATTAGGGTCTTTTCAGGTCAGGACAGCCGAGAACGAGTCGTAGAAATACGAACGGCACGCGGAATCATAACTCGACCAATTGTAAAATTGGTACTTTTGCCAGATTTACAAAACAAAATCATAATCGTATCTCTCTTTACAGAACTCAGTAACGCAAAATGGTACGTGCAACCAAAAGAAACACCCAAACTCACAAGGGCCGATACCGCTGCCCAGTGTGCCGCAACAACAACCGCCTGGCCTTTTGCAGCGAGATGCGCAGGATGAAGCCGGCCGAGAGACTGCGTGCTGTCCTCGTCCACCGCCACTGCGCCACTGCGAAGAATTGTGCGTCCGCTCGAAATTGCGAGCATTGCCGAGAACAGCACCATAGTCTCCCCCACTTGGGCGAGACACCCCGGGGCGAGGAAGACGTGCCGCCCGTACTGGAAGAGCCCGAACCAAGACAGAGGCGACCGTTCCATCCGTACAACATCCGACCATTAGCCGAAACGAGCGACGAAGGCGAGGTGCAGGAGATTGACGCCGACGAGGACGACCCCCAACCCACAGCGGATCAAGTTTCCGCCCCCAACGCGCCGCCGGCATTCAGACCTCCTCTGTCGGGTGTCCGGTCGGTGATTCAGCGAGCCCCAGCAACGAGGTCGAAGCGCCGAGGCGCACACCGACGCCCACGGCGATACCAGAGACAACCCCACCGCCGTGGTGTGAGAGACGCCCGAGAGCGGATTACGGGCACGACCCGCAGCGCTCCTAGGCTCTCTGTCCTCACACCCACAGTAGCGGTGAGGATAAGCTCCCGAGGGAGGACGCAAGTAGTGCGCGCCATCGTCGACCCAGCGCAGCCCAGGTCGACAATATCGCTCCAGCAGGCACGCCAACTTCAAGTTTTGCTACGGGGCTATGCAGATATGTGCCGGCTCACTCTTCGAGGATGGCACGAGAGCCTGGAGATCTGCGCCGACATCCAACCAGGCCTCTCCCGGGTAACCCCCCGCTCGCACGCTGGACGTCAGAATCACCAGCGAGTTTGATAATTTTCGGCTTGCCGACCCGTCGTTCTACCGGTCCAGCGCTGTAGCACTGGTGTTAGGAGCGGAGGTATATGCAATGACTCTGCGTCCGGGACTCATGCCAGCCACACCCACTCGACCCACGGCACAGAACACCGTATTTGGAAGGATGATCTCGGGAGGCACCATCTACTAGTGGACAACAGTAACCGATTAGCCTGGAAAATCAAAAATGAATTTTTAATGAATTGTAAATGTTAAAATGAATTGTAAATAGTTAAATGAATTGTTAATACTCTAGTTATGTATATTGCAGCGACTCGTTACTCCAGTTCCTTTTTCTCGAGTCCTGTTACCCGCCTCGGATGTTGGGTTTCGCCTTCTGCGATCACCCGACACTCTGCCACTTTGGAAGAGAACTCTGATCACTCAAGTAAGGTCCTCTAATTATTAATACATTTTATATAACCTTTTGTTACAGCATTTTTTATACATATAAATATATATGCAATAAAGTGGCAGTTAGGCACTTACATATATATACTAGTGAAAAGTGAAGTGTTTCATTTAATTTGTTGAGCGAATTTTGTGCGGTTTAATTCAACCTCGAAGGACTTTAGGCATTCGGCACCTCCTCGACCCTCGTTTGCCGCGGAATTCAAGAGGAATTGCCGGCCCCCAATTCACCCGTCCCGAACACTAACCTTTCCATTTTTTATTAACTAAATCACCTAATTTACTCACCTAAGTTATCTCTTAACAAGTAAAAAGGTCTAAGTTCGGGCGGAGCCGAACATTAAATACCCGGCGCAAGTATTCAATATAGTTTTTCACCTTTCCGAAAACTACCGCTACATTTTAAGCAGTGGTGGTTTTACCTCTATTTCAAACATCTTCGATAGAACGTTCAGTTAGACATAGTGAGAAAAACTTATATAGATATATGTGGGCAGCATCACGCCCATTTCCCAAAATTCCATAACAATGTTTCTTCTTTTCAAGGGATTGTTGTTAGTATCAATTTTGGGTAAAATTAGCGTTATAAAAAGGTGGTCATAATTTTAGGCAGATTTCAATGACTTTCAACGTTTTGCCTTTATGGGGCAACCACAATAATCATACCGAGTTTGGTACACATTGATCGAACGGCTACCGATATACACATATGTGGTCTCCAGTGAGCGGGGTCACGCCCATTTTCCAACATTTTATTATAAGCGTACTTTTTGCTAAAGAATTATTGCAAACATCAATTTTGAATAAATTAGCTTCAGTATTTACTGATTTATCGAAGCTTTCGTATTTCTCCAAATTGCCGTTATGTGGGATGTGGGCGTGGTTGTAATCCGATTTTTTAAATTTTCAGCCGTTTGGAATGTTTTGTGAAGGCCAAGAACTGTGCGAAGTTTGGGAGAAATTGGTGGAGCGGTTCCCAAAATATACACATATAATATTCTTATTTTTCGTTTAAAAATGATTGTACATATCAATTTTGAGTGAGTAAGCTTCAGTAGTTACTAAAATATCGCATTTTCGTATTTCTGAAAACTACCGTTACCGTGGTTACCGTCCGATTTTGCCCATCCACCATCCGTCCTACGCTCAAAAGAAGTACACACACCTAGTTTCGTTAAGATATCTCAATTTGTACTCGAGTTATCGTGTGTACATACGGTTACTCTTTTCATTCTGATCATTTATGTATACATTTGTCTATATCTATCTCGATTCGTTTTGCCTGTTACAAACAGCGGTTATGTGAACAAAGTTGGGTATTATTACTTGCATACAAGTGCGCTCGGGTATAAAAATACTTGACATCCGCATTCGCATCCGCATCCGCGCATGTTAGCGTTTAAACATCCGCATTCGCATCCGCGGATGTCTAAAATTCCACATTCGCAACATCCCTGGTACATACATATGTATGTTTGAATGCACGTATGTACATATATATGTATGAACGAACGCATTTCGCATTTCAGTTCTGCCGCTGCCAAGCAATATCTGAACGAAGCAAGCGTGCTACCCCAATAAACATTGGGATTGGTTAACAGTTCGAAAATGATTGGAAAAAAAATCTCCAATCTCACCTTCGATAACTAATGTGGAATAGGTTAGTATTCGATTCGAGAACTAGCTAAACGGAACCGTCGTTATCCAATGTATTTTTCCTTCGTTAAGAATTCGAAATCCAGCCCATTATCGAAATGAAATTTTAATGAGAGAGAGTGATTTTCTAATATTTCCCTTGGAGAATGAGCTGGATTTCACTTTCTCTCTTTCTTCTATGGTTTTAATTTTTTTTTCGAACTCATCTCGTGTGTATTTCCAATATACTATGAACGTTGGAAAACTAAGGTTGGTTATGAGTTCGGTTTTACTTCGATATGCATATTGGATATCGAAGGTAATTTTCGAACGTTCGCCAAAATGTTCATGGGCGTAGCCAGAACGAAATTTAGGGGGGGCATACAAAAAAAAAATTCAAAACCAATAACTTACTTACTAAAAAATTGTTTATTATAGCTTAAAATTATTGTAACCAATAGAGGTAAATATGTTGTAGCTAACTGTTGTAACTTTATAAAACTATTCGTCGATTTAAATTGTTAACTTTTTACTGATCATGTTTATTTTACGAGGAGGAAGCATCGAAAGCCTAACCCCGTCAGTGTGAGACTTTAACCCGAACTAAACTTCCTACCGTCATGTACCGTTCCCTTCCCGGTACCACCGTCAAGGATTTCGTCGGGATTATAACTCTGTGTGACTGATAAGGTTATAGATCTATTCTCTTCTTATTCTTCTTATTTGGCGCTGTAACCGCCAAAGCGATTTTGGCCAACTAACGCCAATTGGAAATGCCAAGTGAAGCCAGAATACTTTCAGAGCTGGGGCGTCGGTGTCCATTCGAACGACATGGTCAAGCCAGTTGAGCCGCTGTATTTTAATTCGCCATATACCAGCACGGGCATGATGAGTGACTTATAGTGTGGTTTTCGTACGTCGAGAGGACTTTACTCACGAATTGCCTACTCAGTCCAAAGCAGTACTAGTTGGCAAGAGCGATTCTGCGTTGGATTTCCATGCTGACATTATTATCGGTGTTAATGCTGGTTCCCAAGTAAACGAAATTCTCTACTTTCTCGAAATTATAACTGTCAAAAGTGATGTGGGTGCCAAGGCGCGAATGTGCTGATTGTTTGTTTGATGACAGGGATACTTCGTCTTGTCGTCGTTTACCACCAGACCCATTCGCTTTGCTTCCTTGTCCAACTTGGAAAAGCCAAGACAGGCTTCGCGGTTTTTCTTACCGATGATGTCAGTGTCATCGGCATAAGCCAGCAATTGTACGCTCTGGCAGTAAATTGTTCCTGAGCGGTTCAGTTCTGCAGATCTTATTATCTTCTCCAACATCAGATTAAAGAAGTCACATGAAAGAGAGTCGCCCTGTCTGAAACCCCGTCTGGTGGCGAACGGCAACAGAGCAGAGCTGGTGGTATTGCTCAAGGTCATTTTTCACAGCCGTATGAGTTTTGAGGGGATATAGGAAACTCCTTTTAGTGCTGTCGAAAGCGGCTTTAAAGTCGACATATAGGTGGTGAGTGCCGATCCTTTTCTTGTGGGTCTTTTCCAAGATTTGGCGTATTGTGAATACCTGGTCTATGGTAGACAATACATTCGATAAGACCTTGCAACCTATGCTTAGAAGGCTGATCCCGCGGTAGTTGGCACGCATGGCGGGGTCGCCTTTCTTGAGGATTGGGCAGAGCGCATTTGAATTCCAGTCGCCGGGCATGCACGTTATTACCTCCTTGCCATCGCAATTAAATAGCTCAGCTGACAGGCCATCAGCTCAAGCAGCTTTGGCACGTTTCGTCATAGTCAGGCGCTGGGATATCGACTCCATCGTCATCGACTGGGACCTCGGGTTCGTCTTCTCCACTTCTTTCAGTGCTTCTGCCATTCAAAAGGGTCGAAAAGTGTTCCCTCCATAATCTGAGTACGTTCTGGACATCGATCACTAGGTCGCCATGTTTGTTCCTACAAGAGTCTGGAAACCTTCCGTAAGTCCCTCTACTCTCTACTAAAAATTTCGCGTGTTTTTTCTGTCGGCCAACATTTCAAGCATTTTCTCACACTCCTCATCGTACCAGTAATGAGCGGGAAATGTGGTTCCACTGATCGCGCAAGTCGGTTTGTTGAAGAGTGCTCTCTCACAGCAGTTGTGAGGGTCGAGCGCCGAATTCATTGGCCGTCTGTTTTCATTGCAGCTTTTCGACGTTGAACTTTCCTTGCATTGTTGGGGACAATTTTTTTTGCTGCTCCGAGGTTGGGTCGTATATTGGATGCATCAATATAGTAGTGCGAGTCGATGTTTCATCTGTTACATCTAAAACATGGAAGAATGCCTTCCGTCTACCACAACATGCTCGATATGTATTCCCGGGCCCGGCCCCCCCTGCCCCTACCTGGCTACGCCCATGAAAATGTTTATAGGGACGTGTACCTACCCAATAAACATTGGGCTTGGTTAACAATTCGAAATTGATTGGAAAACCAATCTGTTTTTCGAGTCTCACCTTCGATAACGAATGTGCAATAGGTTAGTATTCGATTCGAGAAGCAGGGCATTTTCCAGTAAAACGGAACCTTCGTTTTCCAATGTATTTTCCCTTCGTTATGGATTCAAAATCCTGCCCATTATCGAATTGAAATTTTAATGAGAGAGAGTGATTGTCTTATATTTCCCTTCGAAAATGAGCTGGATTTCACTTCGTCTCTTGTTACCATGGTTTTAATTTCTTTTTCGAACCCATCTAGAATGTATTTCCAATACACTATGAACCTTGGAGTTCTTTCTCAGTTCGATATGCATATTGGATATCGATGGTTATTTTCGAACGTTCGCCAAAATGTTTATAGGGTACATCCACTCGTAAATACATATGTTTGTATGGATATATGTATGATGAAACAAACGGGCTTCGTTGACATACTGATCAGTGTTGCCGTTTTAGCCCTTTGATTGCTAGATTTAGCTACCACATACTTTTTTTGGCCACATAAATTCAAAATTGCCCCTAGCCCTTTTTTTAGCCCTTTGGAGAATTTATTCATACTTGGCATGAAAAAGTTGTATATACTTAATTTGATCTATTTTTTTTCATTTATGTAAGAGATGAATTTTTAAACTAAGAAAGACTGATATATATATACATATACTAGCTTTTACCCGCGGGTTTCACCCCACGTCTTTATACAATCATGAAAAATAATTTATGTAAAGATGTTGTATTTTATTTCTGCTCTAATTTTACTATAGGAGAATACTGAAGGCCATTTGTATAGCTTGGGTGTTATGTAATGAAATGTAATAATAACTTTTTGGCACAACAGATGTTTTTATTTACATTAAAATATCTCCAACAAATGATATATCGTCGTTTAAAGTACAAACCCGCGTATCAACAAAATGCAAAACTGCGTATCAAGATAATGTAAAACCGCGTATGTGAGGTTGCATAAATTATTTTCTAGATAGTAAAAACACTCATATTTCAAAATTGTTCTCTTTTTTATAAAGCAATCGCATCAAGTATATTTCAGGACAAATGGATAAGAATTGAACCAAGAGCTTGTGTGCGCAAATCCAGTTTTTGGCAGCAAAGGTCAGCTACGCGGTTTTGCACTTTAAACGACGATATGTATGTAACTAATAATAGAAATACCAATGTTGTAATATTAAAATTTTAGCTATCTAATTTCTTTGGAATAATAACTAATATTATTTCACAGCATGTTTTTAATACTTCGAAGCCTCTATTAACATAAATGCATTTTCAAATGCAATTACCATAGATTTTACTTTCGATAAAGTTTCGGGTTTTGCTTTAAGGAATTCTTGATTATTGTCATTGCAAAAGCTAAGCGAACTGGAAACTGAGTCCTGTAAATTCGAAAGGCATATCAGAAAGAATTAAAAGGGCCATGTAAATTGTGGTTCCGAAGTTATGGCTGATACAAAATTCAACGTCTGTGTTATGCGCTACGCCCCCTTTTACAAACTCATTTATACAAACATACCTTACTATAAGCACCTACCATAGGTATGTCTGCATACCAAATTTCAAGTTCATGTGACTTATCGTTCCGAAGTTATGGCTTATTAAACATTCCACGCCTATGAAATGTGCCACACCCCCTTCTGAAAACTCATTTATGTATACCTTACTATAAGCACCTATGTACCATAGATATGTCTGCATACAAAATTTCACGTTTATGTGACTTATGGTTCCGAAGTTATAGCTGATTAAAAATTCCACGCCTTTGGGATGTGCCACGGCCTCTTTTACAGACTCATTTATATACATATATACCTTACTAAAAGCACCTACCATAGATACGTCTGCATACCAAATTTCAAGTTCATTTGACTTACAGTTCCGAAGTTATAGCTGATTAAATATTTCACGCCTACAGGAAGTGCCACGCCCCTTTTCCAATTCCGCCCATTTTTTTCCCATGAGTATGGAATTAATTTTAGCAAATATTTTAAGATATACAAAATGAAAATTTTAGTTAGTATGGGAGGCGCCACGCCCCCCTTTTCCAGTACTGCCGATTTTTCTCTATGCCTATAACCTTTCGTGCGATTCCGTGTCGCGATTCAAAAGTTATAAGGTAATAAACAAACAGACATTCACATTTATATATATAGATGTATTGTAAGTACCTTACGTTTTCATACATACATACTGTAAAAGTGTTAGGGCTGTTAACTTATCTATTAACGATTTAACTATAGTTTAAAATAGATAAGTTTACGGCCCTTAATATTCTTAATATGTTAAATGGCCCATCAAGTCGATTGGCCGTGTATGTTCTTGTGGTGTGATTGTACAAGCTGCTGGCGCGACTTCAAAAACTATTTGAAAATTTTATGATTGTACCAGCTTGCTGGTGTCATGAGTGGTGAAATTAGCTAAATTTTCTAAGTAAAAAGTATTTTGGCGGAAATTTCTTGCAATATATGAGTCAAAGCCGTGTGTGTGGAGGATTAAGTTCCCGATATTGCATTTGTGAATTTAAAAAAAAAAAAATAGTTTAACAAAATGGTAGAAAAATTATGAAATTTCGGATCTAATCATTTCGATCTTTCCTCGACCTCATTTGTAAAGAAATGAATATTGTAGCAGCATGCTGGTAAGTTATGTATGTGCTTCGAGCATGATGGTAAAATCACTTGATGGAGCCAGCAAGCTGGTGTCGTATATTTTCCCTTAAATACAAACCGGTTGTTGGTTGGAAAAATATTTGCTTTTTTTCCAGAGTTCATTGTTTTTCTATACCATTACTTATTAAAAACGTTTGCGTGTATGCTTATATATGTATATGTTATTAAAAAAAAAATTAGCTACCATTTTTAGCCACAACGACTTTTTTTAGCTCTTTTTTAGCCCTTTTTTTAAAGGAATTTGGTTACCAATAAAAATGATTCGCGGCAACACTGATACTGATGGACATATGTATGTTTTCATGTATGTACATATGTTTGAATAGTTGTACATATATTTGTATGTATGTACATATGTTTGTCTACATGTATATATGCACAAATGTAGTACAAACGAAAACCAATAGGGGTATTCTCTGAGTCTTGCAAAGCCCTTGCACGGTGCACGGATTGCACGGTTTGCAAAGCTGTCCCATACGAAAACCGGTTTTTACCGTGCAATCCGTGCAATATGTGCACCATGCAAGGCCTTTGCAAGACTCAGAGAATACCCCTAATCTAATTAGAGCTAGCAAAGCTGCTCGTTGATATCAATGCTGTGCTTGTTGTACGTCTAGTGATGTATGTCATTGTGCGTATAATTTTCTAGAGTAGTTTTTGTGCTCCCGCTAACACCTTGTATGAATTCGTCTTTCGTTGATATACTCTGATGAACATATGTGAGGGTGATAGCAAGGAAACTCTATTTAATATTCAAATTCAGTGACGACGAAAATCTCTAAATACCAAATTTAATTGAAAGCTGTCAAATACATATCGAATTAATAACAGGCTTCATAACAATTTATACATTTTTGAAGAAGTGACTACGAAAACCACTGGATACCAAGCTTCATAACAATATAGAAATTTTTTAAGAAATTGTCCGCCATATTGGATCCGCCATTTCGAATTTTGGAAATTTAATTTAATATTCGAAATCAGTTACGACGAGAATTCCTAAATACCAAATTTTATTGAAATCTGTCAAATACATATGGAGTAAACATTTTTGTCGTGCTATATTGTCGATTCGTCCCTATGTGCGTTGGTTTAACTTGGTGATGTTTTGCTTTAGATTGCACCGTTTGTGGGCCTTTTGGATGAAGTTGTGTCTTGGTAGTATGAAAGATAAAAAAAAATTTGATGTCCTGGCATGTTGTACAACTCGTCGCTACATTAATGGCCATGTTGTACAAACTCATTCTATTTGGCGTTTATTTTGTTCCCTAAATAACCCAAAATGGATAACTCAGTCGAAATATGTACGTGCTTTCGTTGAATTTTATAAATGTAAGCCGAAACTATGAAATTGTAAAAATGTAAATAGCAAAATTGCAATGTTTGTGGGCAAAATTTCCAACTTGATTGCGGATCGATCTGAACCAACGGTCTCAACGTTTAAGGCTTGCATTATTTTAAAATGATGTGTTTGTTGTAATTCATTCTGTCATTTACTGCCCTATGCGATTGAGTAGAAACGGAATGCATGAACACCATTTCATGATTTCAATTATACATGAAATGGAGTTTATGCACTGAGTTTTTACTCAGAGCCATGAAATGATTTCGTGAATTGGACTACGCATAAACGTGATACTTGTGCGTTTAATTTATAAGGTAATTTTGTGTTTTTATACTCTTGCCACCTCATGAATATATGAATTCGCCTTGGAAGATAGAAAGCGAGTAAGAAGAAATGCCGAACAAAGGAATTTGTCTTCTTTCAACTTATATAAATGCATTTTGCAAACAAAAGTGCGTACGCTACTTAGTGCCTTGGTTATATTGCACGGCAAGAATAGTAACAAATCGCGGCGAATTCATAAGGATCTATTGATTGCATTATCAAAAATTGCATTTATTTGTTAAACGTACAATAGATAATTATGTGTGATAATTATGTTCATTCCGTTCATTACAACCCGGTCCTAAGGATGCTAGAAGTGCGAATTCATATAAGGTGGTGTTACCGAAAAATGAATAAATAAACTATATATGTATCAGAAATGAAATTAAGGCCCCTATTATGAGTTGCATTCGATCTTCGACTGTGGTCGATATAGCTGATCGAACGAATTTTCATTTGCTATTATGGCGCTCATTCGATGAACAATAGCGCTATTGTGAATTTCGCTCGTTTAGGTTGTTCACAATAGTATATTTTTCACCGCTGAAAAGCTTTGTTTACAAATCGAGCAAACTAAATAGTGTGGTTATACATATTTATGTAAATTTGTGCAAATAAAAACGAAATATAAAAAAGCGAGTTTATAAAAACGTGGTAAAAATGAGTACAACGGAGTTCTGGTTGACCGATTCGTCGAGGATGAGAACTTCGAAAATTGGCCAGGAGCAGAAAACGTTTGAGAGTTTAAGTGTATTCTTTTGAATATATTTTGACATAGAATATATTTAAGAAATTTTGTAATCCAAATCTATTTAAAATATATTAAAACTATAAACAGCTCTATGATTTTGTTCTCAGAGATCGTGCCAACAGAGTATTGGGATATTCTTTCACAAGCAAAACCAGCCTTTAGAGCTTGTGTTTAGTATTCACGACGTTAGAACGGCATAAAATGAATAAAAAATGTTCCAAATTAGTGTCTAGCCGCCAAAAAGTAAGAAAACAAATGCAAAGTCATAAATTTTTCACAATTTTCTAACACTTCGCTACACCAACGAAAGCAAAATTCTGTTCGACAGAAAATTCGACACTCAACGAAAATTTCGACACGCTTGCATAGCTCATAATACCAATATCACTTTCGATCTTCGATAGCCAGCGAAGGTCGAAAATCGAATGCTACTCATAATAAGGGCCTAAGTTATTGTCAATTTCTAACCAAGCTTATGCAAGTAACTCAATCGCCTAACGGTTTGCCGAGCCGCCAACATATGTTTACACATCAAATTTCGGGAGTACACCCAGAAAAAGGTTTAGTTATAATAACCAAGATTTGGTTATAGTGATCAAGTGGCATAGTTGGATATGGCGAAATAAATATAAAGTTAACGAAAGTCTGCAATTTACTTAAGACTTCTAGTTGGGACAAATGTATATTTCTTAATAATTACAAAACGACTACCTTGATTGGACAATATTGTTAGTTGAATAAAATCATTGTTGAGCAAATATAAACAATTCTTTGGTTGATACAAGTTTTCAATTAATTTTGTGAACTTGCTGTAGACTTGAATCAGCTAACCGTTTATTATTAGGAAAAAAGTTTCAGTTTGACACAAATAAAAATTTACTCGATGTTTGTTGTGTTTACTTTCTTCTTTTATTTGCATATACTAAGCATAAAAATACGTACATATTTACATAAGTTAGTTACTAAAGTAAATAATACATATGTATGTGTTGGTAAGAATTTCCTAAAAAACAACGATGAAACAGGAACAGTCGTGCGAAAACCCAGGTCAATATCTGCTGGAAGTATACTGCTTTGCTTTTTCCTTAGCTAAATAGACACTT